>NC_084583.2:190000-262500 GCF_033978685.3 Nerophis lumbriciformis
AGAGAAGGCTATGCAGAACGAAACTAAAACTGAACTGGCTACAAAGTAAAGAAAAACAGAATGCTGGACGACAGTAAAGACTTACTGTGCCGCAAAGATGGCGTTTACAATGTACATCCAAACGTGACATGACAATCGACAAATGAAATGAAAGGAATTTAAGTGCGCCTTATAGTCCGAAAAATATGGTACATATTTTTATTATGTAAAGTATTTTTGAGAAAATGAAAGGAATCTAAGTGTGCCTTATAGTCCGAAAAATATGGTACATATATTTTTATTACGTAAAGTATTTTTGAGAAAATGAAAGGAATTTAAGTGCGCCTTATAGTCCGAAAAATATGGTACATGTATTTTTATTATTTAAGTATTTTTGAGAAAATGAAAGGAATTGGAGCACGCCTTATAGTCCGGAAAATATGGTACCGTATTTTTCAGAGTATAAGTCGCACCTGCCGAAAATGCATAATAAAGAAGGAAAAAAACATATAAGTCGCACTGGAGCCCAGCCAAACTATGAAAAAAACTGCGACTTATAGTCCGAAAAATACGGTACATTTATTTTTATTATTTAAAGTATTTTTGAGAAAATGAAAAGGAATTTAAGTGCGCCTTATAGTCCGAAAAATACGGTACCTATATTTTTATTATGTGAAGTATTTTTGAGAAAATGAAAAGGAATTGAAGTGCGCCTTATAGTCTGAAAAATATGGTTATATATTTTTATTGTGTAAAGTATTTTTGAGAACATGAAAGGAATTTAAGTGCGCCTTACAGTCCGAAAAATATGGTACCTATATTTTTATTACGTAAAGTCGTGTAGTTACTGTGGAGCCACAAGAGAAAAAAGCGAGCAGAAATGCAGAAAGAAAAGGTACAATATGGAAAGCCAAAGTTCAAAGTCGTTCTCCCGTCAAGAAAAAACGATTTTATCTCCCATCACAGTGAGACCACGTGATTGGAGCGACTGCGGGCTGGCATGCTTTGCAGGGAGGAGCTTTAGAGGCAGTTTACTGCTGTGATAACATCACATGTGGATTGTTACTGGGACTGCTTTAAAGGAAAGACCGTAGGCAGGAAGTCTTCATAATTCTTCATTCTTGTCGTCAAGACACCTTCTCAAACCAATCAGACTTCCGGCTTCACGATAAACATCCGCTACTGTAACAAAATGAAAACTGTATTTCATTACGATCATGCTTTGATTGTCCAAGATTTACATCTGTGATATTTCTACCTGCATAAATGTTAAGGACTTTTTTTGGCAGATTAAAATAAAATGTACCGTATTTTTCGGACTATAAGTCACAGTTTTTTTCATAGTTTGGTGCGACTTGTGTGTGAAATTATTAGCACATTAGCGTAAAATATCAAATAATATTATTGATCTCATTCACGTAAGAGACTAGACGTATAAGATTTCATGGGATTTAGCGATTAGGAGTGACAGATTGTATAGCATGTTCTATATGTTATAGTTATTTGAATGACTCTTACCATAATATGTTACGTTAACATACCAGTTGGTTATTTATGCCTCATATAACGTACACTTATTCAGCCTGTTGTTCACTATTCTTTATTTATTTTAAATTGCCTTTCAAATGTCTATTCTTGGTGTTGGCTTTTATCAAATAAATTTCCCCCAAAAATGCGACTTATACTCCAGTGCGACTTATATATGTTTTTTTCCTTCTTTATTATGCATTTTCGGCAGGTGCGACTTATACTCCGGAGCGACTTATACTCTGAACAATTTGGTACTGCATATTCTTTTAAAACATGCTCTGGTTATTGAATGTTTGTCAGGCTGAATATCACTCATTAATAAATACAGATGGTTAAGACATTGTCATGCAGCATGGACTCTCACTATTTTAGATCCACTATGGACTGGACTCTCACTATTTTAGATCCACTATGGACTGGACTCTCACTATTATTTTAGATCCACTATGGACTGGACTCTCACTATTATTTTAGATCCACTATGGACTAGACTCTCACAATATTATGTTAGATCCACTATGGACTGGACTCACATTATTATGTTAGATCCACTATGGACTGGACTCTCACAATATTATTTTAGATCCACTATGGACTAGACTCTCACAATATTATTTTAGATCCACTATGGACTAGACTCTCACAATATTATTTTAGATCCACTATGGACGAGACTCTCACAATATTATTTTAGATCCACTATGGACTAGACTCTCACAATATTATGTTAGATCCACTATGGACTGGACTCTCACAATATTATGCTAGATCCACTATGGACTGGACTCTCACTATTATGTTAAATCCACTATGGACTGGACTCACATTATTATGTTAGATCCACTATGGACTGGACTCTCACAATATTATGCTAGATCCACTATGGACTGGACTCTCACTATTATTTTGGATCCACTATGGACTGGACTCTCACTATTATTTTAGATCCACTATGGACTAGACTCTCACAATATTATGTTAGATCCACTATGGACTAGACTCTCACAATATTATGCTCGATCCACTATGGACTGGACTCTCACTATTATGTTGAATCCACTATGGACTGGACTCACATTATTAGGTTAGATCCACTATGGACTGGACTCTCACTATTATGTTAGATCCACTATGGACTGGACTCTCACAATATTATGTTAGATCCACTATGGACTGGACTCTCACAATATTATGTTAGATCCACTATGGACTGGACTCTCACAATATTATGCTAGATCCACTATGGACTGGACTCACACTATTATTTTAGATCCACTATGGACTGGACTCGCAATATTATGTTAGATCCACTGTGGACTGGACTCACAATATTATGCTAGATCCACTATGGACTGGACTCTCACAATATTATGCTAGACCCACTATGGACTGGACTCTCACAATATTATGCTAGATCCACTATGGACTGGACTCACAATATTATGCTAGATCCACTATGGACTGGACTCTCACAATATTATGCTAGATCCACTATGGACTGGACTCTCACAATATTATGCTAGATCCACTATGGACTGGACTCTCACAATATTATGCTAGATACACTGTGGACTGGACACACAATATTATGTTAGATCCACTATGGACTGGACTCACAATATTATGCTAGATCCACTATGGACTGGACTCTCACAATATTATGCTAGACCCACTATGGACTGGACTCTCACAATATAATGTTAGATCCACTATGGACTGGACTCACAATATTATGCTAGATCCACTATGGACTGGACTCTCACAATATTATGCTAGATCCACTATGGACTGGACTCACAGTATTATGTTAGATCCACTATGGACTGGGCTCCCAATATTATGTTAGATCCACTATGGACTAGACTCTCACAATATTATGCTAGATCTACTATGGACTAGACTCTCACAATATTACATATGCGGTCCCCTCCAAGGTTTCTCATTGTCATCCCATTGGGTTGAGTTTTTCCTTGCCCTGATGTGGGATCTGAGCCGAGGATGTCGTTGTGGCTTGTGCAGCCCTTTGAGACACTGGTGATTTAGGGCTATGTAAGTGAATTGAAGTGAATTATATTTATATAGCGCTTTTCTCTAGTGACTCAAAGTGCTTTACATAGTGAAAACCCAATATCTAAGTTACATTTAAAGCAGTGTGGGTGGCACTGGGAGCAGGTGGGTAAAGTGTCTTGCCCAAGGACACAACGGCAGTGATTAGGATGGCGGAAGCGGGGATCGAACCTACAACCCTCAGGTTGATGGCACGGCCACTCTACCAACCGAGCTATACCGCCCAAAGTAAATATTGATTGAAAACAACTATGATTGACTTGTACAACATGTCATGTACATAATATCACAGATTACATCACCAAACATCTTTGACCATCAAACCATAATTGTAACAATCCACACTTTGTGGTATTAATGCGTGGAAGTGGTATCTAAACTTGGCGTAGCTCCTCCCCTCTGAATGCAAGTGCTCCTAAAGCATGTATTCTGACAAAATCTAACAAGACACCAACACATTTTTAATTATTATTATTATTTTTGTATTTTATTTGTCATTAAACGTGTTTATGTCCTTTTAGTGTCGAGCTGTTAAAATAAGCATGATGTATAAAAACACATTTCATTTAAGTAAATTATTTGTCTGGTCACTTGAAAATTCACTGTCTAAGGTACACATAATGATGAGAAATTATATCTATCTGCGATTAATTTTGAATTAACTATGAACAAATTGGGATTAAATATTTTAATCATTTGACGGCCGTCATTTTTATACACTTCATATATATATATATATATATATATATATATATATATATATATATATATATATATATATAGAGAGAGAGAGCAGGCTGGCCTTAAGATGTTTACCATTAATTTTGTGTTAAGATTGTTTGTCACCATGTCAATGCAATTCAGCTTGCCTGTGCCTTCTTTTTCCAAAGATCTTTGCAATCACAGTTGGTTGTCACAATGTGTCAGAAGATACCCTATTTTTCGGACTATAAGGCGCACTTAAAATCCTTTCATTTTCTCAAAAATCGACAGTGCGCCTTATAACCCGGTGCGCCTAATGTACGGAATGATTCTGTTTGTGCTTACCGACCTCTAAGCTATTTTATTTGGTACATGGTGTAATGATAAGTGTGACCAGTAGATGGCAGTCACACATAAGAGATACGTGTAGACTGCAATATGACGCCAGTAAACACCAAAAACTTTTAAAAATGTTCCATTGAAAATAAAAAAACATTACACACGGCACTCAAAAATCTGTCCAAATGTTTTAGTACGACTTTGAAGCCGTACCGCTTGATGGACTGTCGCCCCATTACGGCTACCGTAGTCAGAGATACAAGTATTACTATAGTGTGTGCATAAGGACCGCAAAATGGCACCCATTAGCAAACATTATCTGCCGTTTTGTTTCACAATATAATGCAAAACCAACTTTTCTTATCTTCTGGTACCTGCTGATGTGTATTTGGGATCTGCATAAGTCCTGAGAATTTGCGCAAGTCCGCTACTGTGGTCCGTGCCGACACCGTAGTCGATAATCTTCTTTTTCTCCATCTTCTTCACTATCTGCTGTTGCCATTTCTAATATAAAGTAGTATAAAGTATTCAAAGTTCCTGATACTACAAAGTGCGCAGTTAAGTCCCGGTTCAAAGTTCCTGTTACTAAAAAGTGTGCAGTTAAGTCCCGGTTGAAAGTTCCTGTTACTAAAAAAGTGCGCAGTTAAGTCCCGGTTCAAAGTTCCTGTTACTAAAAAGTGTGCAGTTAAGTCCCGGTTCAAAGTTCCTGTTACTAAAAAGTGCGCAGTTAAGTCCCGGTTCAAAGTTCCTGTTACTAAAAAGTGTGCAGTTAAGTCCCGGTTCAAAGTTCCTGTTACTAAAAAGTGCGCAGTTAAGTCCCGGTTCAAAGTTCCTGTTACTAAAAAGTGTGCAGTTAGGTCCCTGTTCAAAGTTCCTGTTACTAAATAGTGTGCAGTTAAGTCCAGGTTCAAAGTTCCTGTTACTAAGAAGTGTGCAGTTAAGTCCCGGTTCATAGTTCCTGCTACTAAAAAGTGCGCAGTTAAGTCCCGGTTCAAAGTTACTGTAACTAAAAAGTGCGCAGTTAAATCCCAGTTCAAAGTTCCTGTTACTAAAAAGTGCGCAGTTAAGTCCCGGTTCAAAGTTCCTGTTACTAAAAAGTGTGCAGTTAAGTCTCGGTTCAAAGTTCCTGTTACTAAAAAGTGTGCAGTTAAGTCCCGGTTTAAAGTTCCTATTACTAAAAAGTGCGCAGTTAAGTCCCGGTTCAAAGTTCCTGTTACTAAAAAGTGTGCACTCAAACTCTGACCCGCTTTTGTCGACGTAAGAGTTTGTAACAAAGGAGTGTGTTGAAAACCAGTGGGACATCTGCTGTATTATCATCAACTTCATCATATTTCCTCTCCTGTTACACAGTATTAAAAAGGTGCACAAAGTGACTTTGTGTTCAGAACAAAGTAGGCTTCAAAATAAAAGCATGGTAGTATTAATGATTCTAGCACAGCAACTAAGAAAATGCACCTACTGTACCTCATTTTTAGCCACCGGAAGAAAAAGTAACAAAAGCCTTTCGTGATTGTAGTCAAAACATTTCACAAAATGACAGCATTAGCTGTTAAAATATAAACAATCAAAACAGAATATAAATCAATTAGAGGAAAACCAGGTCAGAAATACATTACAGGCCAATAGTTTGGGCACACCTCTTTTTCTTTATTTCCATGACTATTTACATTGTAGATTGTCACATCAAAACTATGAATGAACACGTGCAGTTATGTACGTAACAAAAAAAAAGGTTAAATAACTGAAAACATGTTTTATATTCTAGTTTCTTCAAAACAGCCACCCTTTTCTCGGATTACTGCTTTGCACACTCTTGGCATTCTCTCGATTTGTTTGGACACACCTTCTCATTTCAATGCGTTTTCTTTATTTTCATGACTATTTACATTGTAGATTGTCACTGAAGGCATCAAAACTATGACACCTGTGAGGTGAAAAGCATTTCAGGTGACTACCTCTTGAAGCTCATGGAGAGAATGCCAAGAATGTGGAAAACAGTAATCAGAGCAAAGGGTGGCTATTTTGAAGAAAATAAAGAAAACCCATTGAATGAGAAGGTGTGTCCAAACTTTTGGCCTGTACTGTATGTATGGTCAAAAGTTGACATACACTTGTAAAGAACATAATGTCACGGCTGTCTTGAGTTTCCAATCATTTCTACAACTCATTTTTTGTGATGTAGTGATTGGAGCACATACTTGTTGGTCACAAAAAACATTCATGAAGTTTGCTTCTTTAATGAATTTATTATGGGTCTACTGAAAATGTGATCAAATGTGCTGGGTCAAAAGTATACATACAGCAATGTTAATATTTGCTTACATGTCCCTTGGCAAGTTTCACTGCAATAAGACACTTTTGGTAGCCATCCACAAGCTTCTGCTTGACTTTTTGACCACTCTTCTTGACAAAATCGGTGCAGTTCAGCTAAATGTGTTGGTTTTCTGACATGGACTTGTTTCTTCAGCATTGTCCACACGGACTTTGGGAAGGCCATTCTAAAACCTTCATTCTAGCCCGATTTAGCCATTCCTTGACCACTTTTGACGTGTGTTTGGGGTCATTGTCCTGTTGGAACACCCAACTGCGCCCAAGACACAACCTCCGGGCTGATGATTTTAGCTTGTCCTGAAGAATTTGGAGGTAATCCTCCTTTTTCATTGTCCCATTTAGTCTCTGTAAAGCACCAGTTCCATTGGCAGCAAAACAGGCCCAGAGCATAATACTACCACCACGCTTGACGGTAGGAATGGTGTTCCTGGGATTAAAGGCCTCACCTTTTCTCCTACAAACATATTGCTGGGTATTGTGGCCAAACAGCTCCATTTTTGTTTCGTCTGACCACAGAACTTTCCTCCAGAAGGTCTTATCTTTGTCCATGTGATGTCAGATGAAACAAAAATGGAGCTGTTTGGCCACAATACCCAGCAATAGGTTTGGAGGAGAAAAGGTGAGGCCTTTAATCCCAGGATCACCACACCTACCGTTAAGCATGGTGGTGGTAGTATTATGCTCTGGGCCTGTTTTGCTGCCAATGGAACTGGTGCTTTACAGAGAGTAAATGCTGAAGAAAGAAGTCCATGTCACATTTAGCTGAACTGCACCAATTTTGTCAAGAGGAGTGGTCAAAAATCCAAGCAGAAGCTTGTGGATGGCTACCAAAAGTGTCTTATTGCAGTGAAACTTGCCAAGGGACATGTAAGCAAATATTAACATTGCTGTATGTATACTTTTGACCCAGCACATTTGCTCACATTTTCAGTAGACCCATAATAAATTCATAAAAGAAGCAAACTTCATGAATGTTTTTTTGTGACCAACAAGTATGTGCTCCAATCACTATATCACAAAAAAATAAGAGTTGTAAAAATGATTGGAAACTCAAGACAGCCATGACATTATGTTCTTTACAAGTGTATGCAAACCTTTGATCACGACTGTATAAGCATACATATTGGACATTTTAAAGTTGACAGAAATGTGACAGTTGGCTGGCTTTACACTGCAAGTTTAATTTGCTCATATTAATTAAGTACTTCTAATACAATGTAAACACATTGAATGAGAAGGTGTGTCCAAACTTTTGGCCTGCACTCTAGGTTCCGATATACTTAATTGCTCTCTCTCTCTCAATGTGCGAGCAAAGGCTCGTTTGAGGTTTCTGTTAGTCACTTACATAAACATTAATAGGACATTAACGGTTTCACTATAGTACTGTATATATATATATAACTAACATGTATCCATCCATCCATTTTCTACCGCTTGTCCTTTTCGGGGTCGCGGGGGGTGCTGGAGCCTATCTCAGCTGCATTCGGGCGGAAGGCAGGGTACGCCCTGGACAAGTCGCCACCTCATCACAGGGCCAACACAGAGACAGACAACATTCACACACTGGGGCCAATTTAGTGCATGTTTTTGGAGGTGGGAGGAAGTCAGAGTAGAACCCACGCAGTCACGGGGAGAACATGCAAACTCCATATAGAAAGATCCCGAGCCCGGGATGGAACTCAGGACTACTCAGGACCTTCGTATTGTGAGGCACATGCACTAACCCCTGTTCCACTGTGCTGCCCATAACTAGCATGTATTCATTGGTTAATCCTCCCATATTTGATTTAAAATATGCAGAGTGTGGACTTACTTTCCTGTCGAATGACTGGCTCGTAGGAGAGGATGGTGTCCTCCTGGCCCTCTGTGATAAGACAAAGCAAGTCATCAGATGGCTGATATCACACCGTGTGGGCGAGCCTCAATGTCTTTATCCCTCGTAGGACAGATGGTGGGCTTGTAGTTGTTTTGTTTTTAACTGCCAAAATGACCTTTGAGCCCGGGCTTAAGATCAAATGTCCTTAATCAAAGCTCTCGGAGTTGGAAGAAGTGGAATTGTGACTTTTCCCTCCCAAACAAAACAAAAAAAAAGCCAAAGACTCACTTGAACTGCTTTCACTGTCACTGGTGTTGGATGTCAGACATTCTGAAAAGCAAGAGAGCGCACGTCACATGTCAAAGAAAGTAAGAAGTGGAAGCAGAGGTCCTGAACGCTGCAGCAGTGGCAGCCATGCACTGGTGCTTGTAGGGACATGCTGGCAATAAGGAAATGAGGTGTTTCCTCTGATAGGATCCCGGCTGACCCACAATCCCTCAATTGGATGTTTCCTATTGCAACACATCTGGTCAGGACAAGACCACACTGACCGCTGGACCATGGCGACACCCAGCTCCAGTGACTCCCTTGTGTGTGTGGAATACAATATGCATAAAAGTATTGGGGACACATTTTAAAAGGCACAAAATACCGTAAATTCTGGACTATAAGTCGCTACTTTTTTCCTACACTTTGAGCCCTGCGGCTTATAAAACGGTGCATCTATAGTTTATGTATTTTTTTAAACGCTAACTCCCATCATGTATTGTGTTCAATAGTTTTCATTAGACCCAAGCACAGGACTGGAATGGTGTGTTATTGTTTATGCCACGGCACCATCTTTTGGACAACTGCGAGTTAAAATACCAATGATTGTCACGCGAGATTATTCTCTGCATTTGACCCGTAACCCTTGATCACCCCCTGGGAGGTGAGGGGAGCAGTAGTAGAATGGAAAAACAAGTTGAATGTATTTGCTTAATTGTTTCATTGTATCCATTAAACCATATCCAATTGTAGTGTTGTCCCGATACCAATATTATAGTACCGGTACCAGTACCAAAATGTATTTAGATTCTTCTCTAATTAATTCTAAAGGCCTTAGTGGCCACATGCGTGGACAACACCCTTTAGGTCTTATTTCCAAAATTGTGTACACTACTGAATTGGGGTCTTATGTGGACACTTATACTGCCATCTGGTGGTGTCAGAAGAGTATAACATACAATGGAATTTGGGGGGAAAAAAGTGTAAAAATAAGAATTAGCACCTCACTAAACATGAAGTACACGTTTGTGTACTTATTGACTAAGTACATCATATCAAAAGATGATTCTTAGTTGTTATTCTAATTAGGGTCCAATAAGCCCAAATAGCAAAGAGAAATAAAATAAAAAAGCATGTGAACAAACAGCTTGAGCCTTAAGAGGTTAAGGGGGACCACAAAAAATGGCATTATTGGCTTTACTTTAACAAATAAATCTTAGGGTACATGAAACATATGTTTATTATTGCAATTTAGTCCTTAAATAAAATAGTGAACATACGAGACAGCTTGTCTTTTAGTAGTAAGTAAACAAACCAAGACTCTCAATTAGTCTGCTGACGTATGCAGTAACATATTGTGTCATTTATCTACCTATTATTTTGTCTAAATTATGAGGGACAAACTGTAAAAAATTTCAAACTTGTTCATTTACTGTTAATATCTGCTTATTTTCTCTTTTAACATGTTCTATCTACACTTCTGTTAAAATGTAATAATCACTTATTCTTCTCTTCTTTGATACTTTACATTAGTTTTGGACGCATTTAGGTATCTATCCGATACCAAGCAGCTACAGGATCATACATTGGTCATATTCAAAGTCCTCATGTGTCCAGGGATGTATTTACTGACTTTATAAACATGTGAATTTTTTAAAAAGGAAAAAAAAGACTGTGTGATGACAAAAAATATTGACTTAATCATAGTAGTATTGACTAGATACGCTCCTGTACTTGGTATCACTACAGTGGATGTCAGGTGTAGATCCACCCATTTGTTTACATCGTGAAGCATGTTTAGCTATTCCTCGTCCTGCAGTGATAATACTTTGTCGCCGAGTAGTGATTTAGAAGTAGCTAAAACACTGCAAATGGACGTTCGCCGCTAGCTAGCAAGCCATGTTTTAAAGCACCTCTTCCTGAGGGCGTTTAACGTTACCTTTATCTTTACTTTTTAAGACAAAATGCGTCCATTCTCCCTTTTCTGTCCACACCCTGTGTCTGCTTGTAAGTACTCCGTGTGTGTGCGCTGCCGAACATGCTCCTCTGCTCGTAAAACCAGCAATGTCACGACGTGAAGACGACGCCTGTAAAAAAAAATATTTTTTTTAAATGGCGAACCGGTACTTTTCAAACAGAGTATAGAACCGCTTTTAATACATTAGTACCGGGATACTATACTAGTACCGGTATACCGTACAACCCTAGTATCCATTAAACCCTATCCAATTGTATTCACAAATACGCGACAATATCGTCTAAATGTCACAAAATGCCACCGCTTTAAACGGCCATTTTAAATATTCTGCTGCGAATAGTCTTCGGGAATTTTTGTAGATTCTGGGTGCGATGACGTCATAATGGGAACTGGAAATAAGCACATTTTAGAAAGAGATGTGCTGTTTATTATTCCCAATCCTTATGTAAGACATAAACACATATGTTCTGTCTTTTTTTGGCATTCCAAGTCCTTACACTGCAAAAAGTCAGTGTTCAAAAACAAACAAACAAATACAAAAATGAGGGGTATTTTACTTGAACTAAGCAAAATTATCTGCCATTAGAACAAGAAAATTCGGCTTGTCAAGACTTTCCAAAACAAGTAAAATGAGCTAACCTCAATGAACCCAAAAATACCTTAAAATAAGTATATTCTCACTAATAATAACAAGTGCACTTTTCTTGGTAGAAAAAAAATAGAGACCTTTTTGCTCAATATGTTGAAAAATATTCTTAAATGAAGTAAATGCTAGCGCCATTATCTTGACATAATGATATGCACTCGGCATCATGATTGTTTTTTCATGTTTGAAATAAGAAATGATTACTTTTTTATACTTGTGAGTGTTGATGACACAGCTTTGCAACACTTGCTATTCTAGTTTCAAGCATGTTTTACTCAATATAGGTCATCAAATCTCAGCAACAAGCTGTAATATCTTACTGAGATCATTTAGGACCAAAACACTTAAAGGGGAACATTATCACCAGAGCTATGTAAGCGTCAATATATACCTTGATGTTGCAGAAAAAAGACCATATATTTTTTTAACCGATTTCCGAACTCTAAATGGGTGAATTTTGGCGAATTAATCGTCTTTCTAATATTCGCTCTCGGAGCGATGACGTCACAACGTGACGTCACAACGTGACGTCGCATCGGGAAGCAATCCGCCATTTTCTCAAACACCAAGTCAAATTAGCTCTGTTATTTTCCGTTTTTTCGACTGTTTTCCGTACCTTGGAGACATCATGCCTCGTCGGTGTGTTGTCGGAGGGTGTAACAACACGAACAGGGGCGGATTCAAGTTGCACCAGTGGCCCAGAGATGCGAAAGTGGCAAGAAATTGGACGTTTGTTCCGCACACTTTACCGACGAAAGCTATGCTACGACAGAGATGGCAAGAATGTGTGGATATCCTGCGACACTCAAAGCAGATGCATTTCCAACGATAAAGTCAAAGAAATCTGCCGCCAGACCCCCATTGAATCTGCCGGAGTGTGTGAGCAATTCGGGGACAAAGGACCTCGGTAGCACGGCAAGCAATGGCGGCAGTTTGTTCCCGCAGACGAGCGAGCTAAACCCCCTGGATGTCTTGGCTCACACCGTCCCGAAGATGATCAAGTGAAGAATATTGACCCTAGCTTCCCTGGCCTGCTGACATGAGGGTATGTCTACAGAATATATTAATTGATGAAAATTGGGCTGTCTGCACTCTCAAAGTGCATGTTGTTGCCAAATGTATTTCATATGCTGTAAACCTAGTTCATAGTTGTTAGTTTCCTTTAATGCCAAACAAACACATACCAATCGTTGGTTAGAAGGCGATCACCGAATTCGTCCTCGCTTTCTCCCGTGTCGCTGGCTGTCGTGTCGTTTTCGTCGGTTTCGCTTGCATACGGTTCAAACCGATACGGCTCAATAGCTTCAGTTTCTTCTTCAATTTGGTTTTCGCTACCTGCCTCCACACTACAACCATCCGTTTCAATACATTCGTAATCTGTTGAATCGCTTAAGCCGCTGAAATCCGAGTCTGAATCCGAGCTAATGTCGCTATGGCTTGCTGTTCTTTCCGCCATGTTTGTTTGTGTTGGCATCACTATGTGACGTCACAGGAAAATGGACGGGTGGTTAAAATCAGGCACTTTGAAGCTTTTTTTTAGGGATATTGCGCGATGGGTAAAATTTTGAAAAAAACTTAGAAAAATATAATAAGCCACTGGGAACTGATTTTTAATGGTTTTAACAATTCTGAAATTGTGATAATGTTCCCCTTTAAAACAAGTAAAACACTCCAACATAAAATCTGCTTAGTGAGAAGAATGATCTTATCAGGCAGAAAATAAGCAAATATCACCCTTATTTGAGATATTTAATCTTACTTAGATTTCAGTTTTTGCAGTGTAATAAATCAATAAAAAGTCTGCCAACAAGTCAACAGGGGATCACTATTCCTCCCACCAAGCCTTCTAAATTAGTGGTCCCAGACCACCGGTCCGTGGACTGGTACCGGTTCGTGACACATTTGCTACCGGGCCGCAGAGAAACATTAAATAATTTATAAACGACCACATTTTCTCTGACTGCCCCACGAGACACACCAATAAGCTTGTTTATAGATGTACAATAAAACTCCTCATTGGAAGTTTCCATTTGTTATATTTCTTTACAACTTTGTGACATGATACAATGCACATTAATGATCATATAAAATATACATGTGACAGATTGTAGCCCAAGGATGATTTCCATCTGCATCTCATTGCAAACAAACAAGTCCAGAGCTCCCACTAATTCAGCGTTATAGTGACTTGTATTTTCCATGCACTTATTTTTGCTGTATTTATCGGGCACAAGTGGAAAGCCGGTCCCTGAAAAGAATGCCTACATTAAACCGGTCCGTGGGGACCACTGTTCTAAATGACCAAAAGCACGGCAATAATACTCAGTGTGAATGTGGAAATACTGTCAAAGCGCTTTTAGTACCTTGAAGGTAGAAAAGCGCTATACAAGTATAACCCATTTATTATTATTTATTTATTTACATATCACGACCTGAATATTGTCAAATCTTAGCAAAATTAGTATAAGCGCTAACACAGACAAACTATTTATGCTGCAAAATTGAGCCGGCCAAAGTCTTTCTGCTGCTGCATCGCGTCAAATTTATTCTAGATTAAAAATCATGCCTCCCATCTGGACAATAAGAAAGTTGTTCATCTGTGACATTTAATTTATACCCAGAGATGGAGACAAAGATGGTGTATAAAGGCAGCAACTTTTCCTTCCAGCCCTTCGTCTGGATAATGATCAATTCTTCATTTAAACGGGAAGATATGAACATCCTATCAATCATCATTGCAGTGAGAGCAGACATTGTACAGTAAGAGATCATTTTATTATGTTCATAGTTTGTATTTCCTGTTTAGCACTTCGCAATACTGCTACATGATGCTAAAGTGTTTCACAAGAGATGGATCTGTTGATTAAGGTTGCTGTATGTGATATACATTATATTGCCAAAAGTATTTGGCCACCTGCCTTTACTCACATACAAACTTTAAGTGCCGTCCCATGGAATTGTCCAAAATGTTTTGGTATCCTGGAGCATTCAAAGTTCCTTTCACTGGAACTAAGGGGCAAAGCCCAACTCCTGAAAAACAACCCCACGGCATAATTCCTCCTCCACCAAATTTCACACTCTGCACAATGCAGTCGGAAATGTAGCGTTTTCCTGGCAACCTCCAAACCCAGACTGGTCCATCGGATTGCCAGATGGAAAAGCGTGATTCATCAGTGCTCTAGAGTCCAGTGGCGACGTGCTTTACACCACTGCATCCCACGCTTTGCATTGGACTTGGTGATGTATGGCTTAGATGCAGCTGCTCAGCCGTGGAAACCCATTCCATGAAGCTTTCTGCGTACTGTACGTGGGCTAATTGGAAGGTCACATGGAGTTTGGAGCTCTGTAGCAACTGACTGTGCAGAAAGTCTTTGCACTATGCGCTTCAGCATCCGCTGACCCCTCTCTGTCAGTTTACGTGGCCTACCGCTTGGTGGCTGAGTAGCTGTTGTTCCCAAAGTCTTCACTTTTCTTATAATAAAGTTGATTTTGGAATATTTAGAAGCGAGGAAATTTCCCGACTGGATTTGTTGCACAGGTGGCATCCTATGACAGTTCCACGCTGGAAATCACTGAAAGCGGCCCATTTTTTTCACAAATGTTTGTAGAAACAGTCTCCATGCCTAAGTGCTTGATTTTATACACCTGACCAAGTGATTAGGGCACCTGATTCCCATCATTTGGATGGGTGGCCAAATACTTTTGGCAATATAGTCTATATCAGGCCAGATTCGAATGCACTATTGTGGAAAAAAATCGGAGGAAAAATAGTAGAATATGGGACTTTCATGGGTTTAATCAGATATTTTGGAAAACATTTGGATCGTACGCCTCAAATATTGTCGTGAAAAGTGAGAGTTAAGCTCATTACATCCAGACACATTCCAACATCTGAAGCAGAAAGTCTTCCCAAAAGAGTGGAAACTATTATAGCTGCAAATACTGGAGCGACGCCATATTTCCTTCCGTTCTTCAGGCATGTGAGCGCTTTTGGAGAAAAACTGACGAAAAAAGAGGAACACACAAAGTGCTGCCACTCCAGCCCCGGAAAGAACATTTTTAAAAACCAAGACTACATTTCCTGAAATAGTGTGCATTTCTACACTATATTTTACCTTTAGATCTACCAACCAACTTTACTCCATCTTTTTGACGCTTACATGTAATGTAACACAGAATTATCTTTTTTTTAAAGTAAATAACATTATCACTGAAAATGTCATGTCAAATTGTATAACAAAGAACTCAAAACATGTTTCCCATTTGGCAACTCTATCCTGTAGCCACGCCCCCTTGTGTAATTACTTCCTGTGTTGTGACCTCTGTTTACATCCGTCAAGTCAAAAATGTACTTTCTCGCTGGCTGCTAATAAATACTCCAGAACTCAGGTGTCAAACTCAAGGCCCGGGGGCAAGATGTGGCCCTCCACTTCATTTTATTTGGCCCCGGAAAACCATGGAAATAATAAGTATCAATAAAGTACTGTAACTTTTCTTACTAAATGTATTATTTATTTCTATTTAGGGAGAAAAATATATAAATGTACTCCATGTAATCGCAAATAATGTTAACTTGAATATTGTCTAATTATGCAAAAATATATTATCAAACATTTAAACCATTTTTAAATATAAATAAATACTAAGAATTATTATTTTAAAGCAAGTTTTCCATCAGATTGTGCAATATAAAAGTAGCAATAGATTTCATGATCAAATTGTGATCATTTAATGTGGTTTTTACAGCATTTTTGTCTAAATGAAAAAAAGTGTACTTTCTTACTGTAATGAACTGTGGTGCAGTTTTGGCATTTACAGTAATACACGAAAAATATACAGTTGTTGAATTGCGGTAAACAAACAAACTGGCAGCTCAGGTGCCAAAATTTTACTGTAAAATTGCATTTGTTTTTATTTACAGTAATGAAGTGAATTATATGTAATATATATATATATTTTCTCTAGTGACTCAAAGCGCTTTACATAGTGAAAGCCAATATCTAAGTTACATTTAAACCAGTGTGGGTGGCACTGGGAGCAGGTGGGTAAAGTGTCTTGCACAAGAACAGCAGTGACTAGGATGGCGGAAGTGGGGATCGAACCCGAAACCCTCAAGTTGCTGGCACGGCCACTCTAACCATCCGAGCTATACCGCCTTTAAATTTTTTTTAAATTTTACAGTAAAATTCTGGCAACTGAACTGCCTTTTTTTTTTTTACCATTTACAGTAATATACACTAACGTTTGAAGTGAAATTATTGCAATTTACCACAGTTTTAAAAGAAATCAACAAATAAAATGCATTTAAAAAATGGTGTAATAATAGTATTCAATGTGAGAAGCGGCCCTCCGGGTCCAAACATAACTTCCATGTGGCCCTCAGTGAACACAACTTTGACACCCCTGCTTTAGAACTACTGGTTCAGAACTAACAGTGTTCGGATTGTAATCATCCAAACATGGTTAGCGGCAAAGTAGAAAACTGTCTCCAAGTCATGAATTGTAATTTTTGAAACCGATACCGGTAATTTCCGATATTACATTTTAAAGCATTTATCGGCCGATAATATCGGCAGTCCGATATTATCGGACATCCCTAGTCAAGACCATTTTGAAATATCAAAACAAATACTTTGTTTTAGTTTTTGACAATCGCGGTTTGTGTCCCAATACTTTTGTCCATATGCTCTATGTGAAAACCCTCCTCAGGCCTCCATTGGAAAGCCACAATTAAACTGTGCATCCAGTCCATTTAAAGATGCGCCTGTGTGCCACGGCATTCCCAGGCACGGTGTACCGTGACACGGCACTTTTCTCCGGCGGTTCAGGCGAGGGGGGAGGGGGGGAAACACGGGACAACCACACACTTACTCAAACTCTTTGATCCATAAAAGTCATCGCTTAACCCCGGGAAGTCCTAGGTGTCCCGACAGGTGAGAGCAGAGAACAAACAGAGAGAAGAGAGAGCAGAGAGGAAGAAGAGGAGGTTAGTGATAGTTGGGCCAGAGAGGAAGAGGAGTGCTCTGTGTGTGTGTGTGTGTGTGTGTGTGTGTTCTGGCAATGCTTACTTAATGGGGACATCGCTCTGTTTACACAGTCACCTTTAGGGGACCTCTGACGGTATGGGGACAAAAAAACAGGTCCCCTAAAAGGAAACCTTTTTAAATGATAGTCATCTTCAGAATGGATCCGACTAAGTGATTTTTAAGCTTTCTGTGGTTTAAGGTAAGATAAGATGGGTTACTTTGTTTACGTGTTTCAAATAAAGAGAAAATTACTTTTCTTGAAAAGTGAACATTTGTTATCCTGGCATTAATAGTACTGTGATTCTGTATGGTATCCATCCTTAGTTAAAACTAATATTTTTCCAAAAACAAAATCTGGTTTAGTGTTCCTTAGGATGACATTTTCTTACAGCATGATTATAAAACATTATTACCTTAAAGGCCTACTGAAACCCACTACTAGCAACCACGCAGTCTGATTATACATCAATGATGAAATCTTAACATTGCAACACATGCCAATACGGCCGGGTTAGCTTACTAAAGTGCAATTTTAAATTGCGCGCCGAAATATCCTGCTGAAAACGTCTCGGTATGATGACGTCAGCGCGTGACGTCACGGATTGTGGAGGACATTTTGGGACAGCATGGTGGCCGGCTATTAAGTCGTCTGTTTTCATCGCAAAATTCCACAGTATTCTGGACATCTGTGTTGGTGAACATTTTGCAATTTGTTCAATGAACAATGGAAACAGCAAAGAAGAAAGCTGTAGGTGGGAAGCGGTGTATTGCGGCCCGGCTGCAGCAACACAAACACAGCCGGTGTTTCATTGTTTACATTCCCGAAAGATGACAGTCAAGCTTTACCATTGGCCTGTGGAGAACTGGGACAACAGAGACTCTTACCAGGAGGACTTTGAATTGGATAAGCAGACGCGGTACCGTGAGTACGCTTCCAAACATTTGATCGCTTGCCCGTACGTGCGTGCCGCTATGTGCATGTCACGTACGTAACTTTGGGGACTTTGGGGAAATATATGTGCTGTATGAACTTTGGGGAGGTGAACGGTACTTTGGGCTGTGGGATTGAGTGTGTTGTGCAGGTGTTTGAGTTGTATTGGCGGGTTATATGGACGGGAGGGGGGAGGTGTTTGTTATGCGGGATTAATTTGTGGCATATTAAATATAAGCCTGGTTGTGTTGTGGCTAATAGAGTATATATATGTCTTGTGTTTATTTACTCTTTTAGTCATTCCCAGCTGAATATCAGGTCCCACCCGCCTCTCACAGCATCTTCCCTATCTGAATCGCTCCCACTGCCCTCTAGTCCTTCACTCTCACTTTCCTCATCCACGAATCTTTCATCCTCGGTCAAATTAATGGGGAAATCGTCGCTTTCTCGGTCCGAATCGCTCTCGCTGCTGGTGGCCATGATTGTAAACAATGTGCGGATGTGAGGAGCTCCACAACCTGTGACGTCACGCGCATATCGTCTGCTACTTCCGGTACAGGCAAGGCTTTTTTATCAGCGACCAAAAGTTGCGAACTTTATCGTCGATGTTCTCTACTAAATCCTTTCAGCAAAAATATGGCAATATCGCAAAATGATCAAGTATGACACATAGAATGGACCTGCTATCCCCGTTTGAATAAGAAAATCGCATTTCAGTAGGCCTTTAATAGTACTGTGATTCTGTATGGTATCCATCCTTAGTTTAAAGTAATATATTTTTCCAGAAACAAAATCTGGTTTAGTGTTCCTTAGGATGACATTTTCAAACAGCATGATTATAACACATTATTACCTTAAAGTATGATTCACATTCAGAATTTTCCATCCTTCTATATATGGTAGTTGGAGTTGCAGACAACTTCATTACTGCTCAATAGCAGTTTTCAGTAAAGTCACAGAAGATGCAGGATTTGCTTTTAACATTTAAGTGGTGAAACTTCCTATAAGAGGACAGCTGTAGTGCTGTATTCTGAGGATCATGTCATATTTCATTTGTACTTTTTTATTTTTATAAATGGTCCTTAGTAGCCACGTACAAATGTGTGTGAATTATGCAAAATTATTTAAATTTGGTCCCCATGAACCATATTAACTCTTTTCCCCCAGGGTCCCCAGTAAGAATGATCAGCACATTACTTCATCAATCCAGAGATTTAAAGACGTGTATGAGCTAACTGGGCAATGGCCATTTTACCTCTTTTTTTTTTATGCCTCCACAACCTGTAGAAAGGGTGGTCCCCACAAGTGATGATCAAAAACTTGGTCCCCATTCCAAATGATAACCAGTGTGTGTGTGTGTGTGTGTGTGTGTTGCTTTGACAAATCATCAAAAATCTTAATGAGGATCTTCATGTTGCGGGCCACAATGGAAGAGTTATGGCGCGTTGAGTGTGTTAGTGCGATCAATAACAACACACACACTCAACTTCGTGTCGGCGGACCCCAGAGAGTAGGTCACATGACTGGCCGGCATGTGCTCCTCCTCTGTGGGACCATGAAAGAGGGATGAGAGCAAGCATCCCTTTGGAGGTGAGCGCCAGGAAGGGAGGATGAAGGTGGAAAAGACAGAACTTAAAGTATGAAAAGGGAAGGGGGGTAAAAAGGAGGAAAGCGACAAGCCCACCCCCATCCATGCCCCCAGCCCCCCCGCTTTAAATCACACAGCTGGTACTCACGTTCAGACTCCACCAACTCCTGCACAATATTCTCCTTGCTCTTGTAAAACGGGAACTTTCGCGACAGGTTGAAGCTTTTTTTGCGCTTTACTTTGACTGGCTGCTTTGTGGGGCGTGTGGGGGGGTGGAGGTGGTGGGGAGGGAGGGATGGGGGATGAGAGGGTGAAAACAAAAACAGAATGGATTTCAATGACAGTACTCAAAAGCCATGCAAAACAATATGGATTGTAAAAAAAAAAAAAAGGACATCAAATAAAACACAATGTGAATGAGAAAGCAGGTAATGGGTGGAAATGGATGTATTCATGTCAGCACGCTGGTGCCTTTTTTCAGCTAAGTTGAAGGAATACAGTACAGACCAAAAGTTTGGACACACCTTCTCCTCATTCAATGCGTTTTCTTTATGTGTGTGAATGGGTGAATGTGGAAATACTGTCAAAGCGCTTTGAGTACCTTGAAGGTAGAAAAGCGCTATACAAGTATAACCCATTTATTGATTTATTTATCATGACTATTTACATTGTAGATTGTCACTGAAGGCATCACAACTATGAATGAACACAAGTGGAGTTATGTACTTAACAAAAGGTGAAATAACTGAAAGCATGTTTTATATTCTAGTTTCTTCAAAATAGCCACCCTTTGCTCTGATTACCGTACTGCTTTACACACTCTTGGCATTCTCTCCATGAGCTTCAAGCGGTAGTCACCTGAAATGGTTTTCACTTCACAGGTGTGCTTGGGCGGAATATCGACATATAGTCGATATATCGCGGGTTTGTCTCTGTGCGATATAGAAAATGACTACATGGTGATATTGGAGTGTACGTTCTCACGCAGTTGCTTTTAGCTGCGGGCATTACACTACAGGCTCTTCTCACTCTTTCTTGTCTCTCCTTCTCACAGAGACATAAAACAAGTGTACCTTCTTACATACGTCACATACTGCCGCGCGTGCGACGTCATACGCCTTCGCTGAGCAGAGAGGTAGCAGCATGGGTAACATTAGCTGTGATGCGAGTGGTAATACGAGAGAAAGAAGGTGCAAATCTGGTAACAAATTAAGGAAGAATTAATTCCTAAGAAAAACAGGAATGGCGGTGGTTTGGCTTCAAGCGGGAAGATGTCGAACAAGTATGCGGCAAAAGCGTTGTTACAAAAAGTAGCACCTGCTGCTAATGTGTAGCATCATTTGAAAAGTCACCCGCGAGACAATGAGGAGTGCTTGAAACTCCGCATGTCAACATCTCCGTTCTGTGCCACACCCACAAAATGCCCAAGCAACCATTTCCACATCAACACCGTATGAAACAAATAGTCAACAACAGAAGGAGATAACATCCGCAGGAACCTACCACATAGCGAAGGACATACACTATTTGATTTTCTATTATGCAGCTCATTTTTATTTGACACTCATTGAAATATCTTGTGTGACATCATGCACAAGTGCACTTTTTTGTTTTAAAACATTGTAGTGGCGTTCTGTACAAAAAGTGCACTTTAATTTAGTGTTGTTTTGATATGTCATCTCAGTGACATCATGCACAAAAGTGCACTAATAGCTTGTTTTAAAATGTCTCTGACAATCTTGCACTTTCTGTTTTGAAATGACATGAATGTTTGTGCCACTGCTTAATAAATGTTTAATAAATACACTTTTGCTAAATTTACTTAATTGTGGTTTCCCTCTCTGCATGAAAGTTTAAAATGAGCATATATTAATGCAGTATGAAGAAGAATGTTTTAATGTAGACACAGAATCATCATACTGCTGTGATTATATGCATCAAGTGTTCATTGAAGGCTAAGGCAAAATATGGAGATATATATCGTGTATCGTGACATGGCTTAAAAATATTGATATATATATATAAAAGCCCTAGCTTGAAGCTCATCGAGAGAATGCCAAGAGTGAGCAAAGCAGTAATCAGAGCAAAGGGTGGCTACTTTGAAGAAACTAGAATATAAAACATGTTTTCAGTTATTTCACCTTTTGTTGTTAAGTACATAATTCCACATGTGTTCATTCATAGTTTTGATGTGACAATCTACAATGTAAATAGTCATGAAAATAAAGAAAACGTATTGAATGAGGAGAAGGTGTGTCCAAACTTTTGGCCTGTACTGTATATTATAAGCATACATATTGGACATTTTAAAGTTGACCAAAATGTGACAGTTGGCTGGCTTTACACTGCAAGTTTAAGTTGCTCATATTGATTTAGTACTTCTAATACTAATAGAACATGGGCTTTGTTTACTGATCAACACAGAGGTAAACAATACTTCATACATATCAAATAGTTGACCTGGTCTTACTCTTCCTAACATCTCCACAATAGGGCCAACCCATCCTTGCCTGAGCAGGCCTTCTTCTTGTTAACAGAGTACAACTAGTCTGGGCTTGGCACCAGAGTCTGACCAATCTAAGTCAATGAGCATGAAGTTATGAAGCCTGCTCAGATGAGTCCAGTTGTGACAATACAATTACCTGGATCAACGAGAACATCTTCCTAACATTGGTTTAAAAGCAGGTGACCTGTACATTACCACAGTTTTCATCACTTCATAATCCATTCACAGGGCTTTCTAAGTGTGGCAGAGTGAGCGTCACCTCGGGCTGGCTGATACGGCTGAAAACTGTATCACAATGTATGTGTTTTGTATCAGTCGATAGCAAAAAGGACCAGGGGGAAATATATATTTAATGTAAAGGTAACCTTCCTCTGATTATAATTCCCTCGACAATCAAGGCAGAAAGGAAAGGAAATGTCAACACAACCATGGAAAACAATCTAAAGAAAACTCTAAAAATTATAATATGGTGAAAAAATTATATATACATACATGTACGTATATACCGTATTTTTCGGAGTATAAGTCGCACCGGAGTATAAGTCGCACCTGCCGAAAATGCATAATAAAGAAGGAAAAAAACATAAGTCGCACTGGAGCCCGGCCAAGCTATGAAAAAAAATGTGACTTATAGTCCGAAAAATACGGTACATACATGTACAGTACAGGCCAAAAGTTTGGACACACCCCATTGGATGCATTTTCTTGACTATTGTAGATTGTCACATCAAAACTATGAATGAACACATGTGGAGATATGTACTTAAGAAAAGTTTAAATAAGTGAAAACATGTTTTATTTTCTAGTTTCTTCAAAATAGCCACCCTTTGCTCTGATTACTGCTTTGCACACTCTTGGCATTCTCTCAAAGAGCTTCAAGAGGTAGTCACCTTAAATGCTTTTCACTTCACAGGTGTGCTTGAAGCTCATGGAGAGAATGCCAAGAGTGTGCAAAGCAGTAATCAGAGCAAAGGGTGGCTATTTTGAAGAAACTAGAATTAAAAACAATGTTTTCAGTTATTTCACCTTTTTTTTGTTAAGTACATAACTCCACGTGTTCATTCAGAGTTTTGATGTGACAATCTACAATGGTTATGAAAATAAATGAATGAGGAGGTGTGTGCAAACTTTTGGCCTGTACTGTATACACATATACATGCATATATATTCACTCGGGGTGTAACGGTACGTGTATTTGTATTGAACCGTATCGGTACGGGGGTTTCGGTTCGGTAAGGAGGTGTACCGAATGACTTTCCACACGGACATATTAAGTAGCGTACTGCACGTTGTGTAAACAATACTCAAAATGCCGGACATTTGAGGCATTTAAGAAACTCCGCAAAAGAGGACATGTCCGGTGAAAAGAGGACGTATGGTCAGTCTGTCGTAGCCCGTTAGCTGCTAACATGCTAGCAAAAGAGGACATGTCAGGTGAAACCGATCGCAGAGACCGGGCTAGGATAGACTGACCATACTATGGCGTCACATTAGTGCCAAAAATCCGAGCGCACAAAAACTGTTATCGCGCGCTGATTCTCCACTTCGTGCGCGCGCTAGACACCCTTTTGCGCGCGCACGACGCCTTTCTGCGCGCTCTCTGTGTACTCCTGGCATCTCTCCTCGCGCTGTCATGTTTCTTTTTGGCACTTTGGGGGCGGGTATGCTTAGACGGCCCCTCCTTTCTGATTGGCTCTGAGCATTTTTCATATGACCAATGATTCTCCAGCGTAGCAACGTTGTAGCCATCTTACCTCGGACATCCAGCCTCAATCATTACATTGATGTCAATGGTACATGTACTCATTAAATTACCATAACTTGCTCGATTTTCCACCAATTTACAAACGGTTTGCCTTGTTACAAATCTTATTACATGTAGATATGACATAGGATGCTGTACCTGTTGAAATTACCTCTTTCGCTTTAAAAAAAAATGACTTCATTGTGCAACATAGTTGTGTAGGGTCAGTGTTAGTCAGTTCTCTGATTATTTTAAACTGTTTCAGAATACATTATTAAAAATTATTATAAAAGCTATTTTTAACATTTTAAAAACAAAATTCAAAGATTATTTCATTAATGTTATGGCTGAATCAAAAGAAATTCCATAAATTAGAAAAATGTTCAAGAAGAAGTGAAAATATAAAATAATGTTATTGCTGGTGGACCAGTTCTGGCTGAAAGATGTGATTATGGTGTTTGTTGTCTTATTATTTATTTGGCTCACATTTTGTATTACCCTGTATTGTGTTTATGTGGTATGAAATAACCTTCATCAGCGCGCAACATTTTTTTATCCGCTTCTTCCTCCGTAAATCTTGATACATATTGACCATGACCCGCCCTGCTATACTTTTGATTGGCTCTGAGCATTTTTCAGCATTTTTCGCCTGACCAATCAGAAAGAAGGGGCCGTCTAAGCATACCCGCCCCCAAAGTGCCAAAAAGAAACATGACAGCGCGAGGAGAGATGCCAGGAGTACACAGAGAGTGCGCAGAAAGGCACCGCGCACGCACAGAAAGGCGCCACGCGCGCGCGAAGTGGAGAATCAGCGCGCGATAACAGTTTTTATGCGCTCGGATTTTTGGCACTAATGTGACGCCATACCATACGTCCTATTTTCACCGGACATGTCCTCTTTTGCGGGGCTGTCCGGGCGGAGTTTCTTAAATGCCTCAAATGTCCAGCATTTTGAGTTAGGGTTGCGTGTATTAACAACGTACGTTCAAGGTTAAGAAGGGGTTAAAAACAGAACTAATTGTGCGCCCAGCAGCATTGGTGAGGAAGGGGCAGAGACAGAGAGAGCGAGAGAGTTATGATAAACGCGCATGCGTCGTCAGGCTCTGCTTTTTATCCATAGATTTATCAGATTTAATTTTTTATTATCTATAGCAGGGGTGTCAAAAGTGTGCCCCGGAGGCCATTTGTGGCCCACAGCTAGTGTTTTAAAGGCCCACGGCACATTCTAAAAATACTATTAAAATAAACAAAAACATAACAAAAGTGAAATAAAAAAGCTTAAAGGTGAAATGTAATTTAGAAAAAGTTGCAATGTTGACTAATAAAACAAAGCTGTTTTTTTTTCTTTCAAACTGTCTTTGCTCAAAATGTTATTATGAATTATTTACCTATCCAAGGTTCCGATTACTTCACATCAAATATTTCACTAAGAAAAATATTTTTGGTGGAAGATTTTGCAAATTTGGTAAATAAATAACCAAAAAATTTATATTTTGTTGTTTTCTTACTGTACCGAAAATGAACCGAACCGTGACCTCCAAACCGAGGTACCGTATTTTTCGGACTATAAGTCGCAGTTTTTTTTTCATAGTTTGGCCGGGGGTGCGAATTATACTCAGGAGCGACTTATGTGTGAAATGATTAACACATTACCGTAAAATATCAAATAATATTATTTATCTCATTCACGTAAGAGACTAGACGTATAAGATTTCATGGGATTTAGCGATTAGGAGTGACAGATTGTTTGGTAAACGTATAGCATGTTCTATATGTTATAGTTATTTGAATGACTCTTACCATAATATGTTACGTTAACATACCAGTTGGTTATTTATGCCTCATATAACGTACACTTATTCAGCCTGTTGTTCACTATTCTTTATTTATTTTAAATTGCCTTTCAAATGTCTATTCTTGGTGTTGGCTTTTATCAAATAAATTTCCCCAAAAAATGCGACTTATACTCCAGTGCGACTTGTGTTTTTTTCCTTCTTTATTATGCATTTTCGGCCGGTGCGACTTATACTCCGAAAAATACGGTACGTACCAAACCGAAATTTTTGTGTACCGTTACACCCCTAATATTCACACACATATATTGTACTGCATCATACAAGATAAATCCCGGCTGTTTATATCATACTTCCAACATTACGGCTGCAGCAAAGTTACCATGTTTGGGTAGCACAGTATTTAATGCTCTTGTGGTTTATTTGCTATGGGCGTTTTTTTAGGGTAGATACTACAGGCCACAATTGACAGTTTAGATCTGATCCATTTCGTCAGAATTGTATGACTTGAACCTTGCAGTGTAAGTCCAGCCAGTGGGTGCATGTGTGTAATCCATATGGTAACATGATCACTCTTTGTGTAGGCCTTGTGGTGGTGTTCCCACGCTGATGTGGGAGGAAGAAGGCTACCTCCTGGGTGGTAGCAGCAGGCCCTCGAACACTCACTTACCCTATTTGACTCAATCATGCCTGTCCGGGCGTGGAACTTGACCGTTTTTAACCTGGCCCGCTCTTTTTTCTCCACCCTGTAAAGTGTACATGAACATTTTAAACATTTTATTTTTGTAGGGTGCAAAAAAAAAAGGGAGAAAATGTTACCTTTTCTTGCTTGGAATGACCCCAATCTGCTCGCTCTCGCCATGAGGCGTCACCAGCCTCGCCTGCCACCACTCGTCGTCGGACGCATTTATGACATGGAGGATGTCGCCATAGGAGAAGCTTAGCCCTTGGCTGGGTAGGCAGCTGTCCCTCGTCCGGTCGTAGTCGAACAACGCTCTGTGACGACAAGAGGCTGACCTTTACCAATGGGTGCTGTCATCGTGTATTCTGAAGTGCAAAACGTACACACACTCTCCTATGTACTTAGCAATTTGCACTCAGGAGGACTTTTGCTCAATGCTTCTTTTAGGACAAGGGCGTCAAACTCATTTTCATGTTGGGTCACATCGCAGATACCAAAGCCCTTAGAGGGCTGCTTCTTCATAATATATATATATATTTTAATTATTATCATTGTTTACCAACAAACTAATAGAAAAGCTGTTTTGGAATCAAAAGTCCAAGTGACAATGTCAGCTAGTGTAGAATTCATTAGAAAAAGGCTTTGAATGACACAAAGGCAAGAAATACAGTAAGGACGGGATTGAGAAGGCACTATTTGGGTTACCTGATGAATCTACTTTAGCCTCTATTCCAACTTTGACCACAGCGTCAGTTGCTATGTAGAGTGGAGCTTTCCCTTATTTTCAGCAGACTGCATTGCAAAATGATTAACCCCTCCTCCTCCACACGGGAATGTGGCCGTATAAATCCCTTTCCTACTGTAG
Organism: Nerophis lumbriciformis; assembly: GCF_033978685.3. NCBI lineage: Eukaryota > Metazoa > Chordata > Actinopteri > Syngnathiformes > Syngnathidae > Nerophis > Nerophis lumbriciformis. The sequence continues at coordinate 217,791 of NC_084583.2, forward strand.
CTTGTTGCATCCAATAATATTGAGTTAAGAGCTGCATTTGCATGCCTTCGTGTAGGGCTGGGCGATATATGGAATATACTCGATATATCGCGGGTTTGTCTCTGTGCGATATAGAAAATGACTACCGTGATATTGGAGTATACGTTCTCACGCAGTTGCTTTCAGCTGCGGGCATTACACTACAGGCTCTTCTCACTCTATTGTCTCTCCTTCTCACAGAGACATAAAACAAGCGCACCTTCTTACATGGGTTGTTGTACTTGTATAGCGCTTTTCTACCTTCAAGGTACTCAAAGCGCTTTGACACTACTTCCACATTTACCCATTCACACACACATTCACACACTGATGGAGGGAGCTGCCATGCAAGGCGCTAACCAGCACCCATCAGGAGCAAGGGTGAAGTGTCTTGCTCAGGACACAACAGACATGACGAGGTTGGTACTACATACGACACATACTGTCGCAACGTCATACGCCCTCGCCGAGCAGAGAGGTAGCGACATGGGTAAAGTTAGCTGCGGTGCGAGTGGTAATACGAGAGAAAAAAGGTGCGAATCTGGTAACAAATGAAGGAAGAAGAATTAATTTCCAAGAAAAACAGCAGGGGGTCCATCGTCTGGTGGTGGTGGTTTGGCTTCAAGCAGGAAGATGTTGAACAGACAACCATAATATATCAAGTATGCGGCAAAAAGTAGCATTACTGCTAATGTGTAGCATCATTTGAAAAGTCATCTGCTAGAGAATGAAGAGTGCTTGAAACTCCGCATGTCAACATCTCCGTCCGGTGCCACACCCACAAAATGCCCAAGCAACCATTTCCACATCAACACCGTATGACAAAAATAGTCAACAACAGAAAGAGATAACGTCCGCAGGAACCTACCACATAGCGAAGGACGTACACTATTTGATTTCCTATTATGCAGCTCATTTTTATTTGACACTTATTGAAATATCTTGTGTGACATCATGCACAAAAGTGCACTTTATTTGTTTTAAACTATTGTAGTGGCGTTCTGTACAAAATGTGCACTTTAATTTAGTGTTGTTTTGATATGTCATCTTAGTGACATCATGCACAAAAATGCACTCATAGCCTGTTTTAAAATGTCTCTGACAATCTTGCACTTTCTGTTTTGAAATGACATGAATGTTTGTGCCACTGCTTAATAAATACACTTTTGCTAAATTGACTTAGTTGTGATTTCCCTCTCTGCATGAAAGTTTAAAATGAGCATATATTAATGCAGTATGAAGAAGAATGTTTTAATGTAGACACATAGAATCATCATACTGCTGTGATTATATGCATCAAGTGTTCATTCAAGGCTAAGGCAAAATATGGAGATATATATGGTGTATCGCAACATGGCTTAAAAATATCGAGATATTAATAAAAGGCCATATCGCCCAGCCCTCCTTTCTTTCAAAATTTAGATACATTAATCAACAAAGATGAAATAAAGTTAATTCTAGGCAATCGCGGGCCACAAAGAATAATGGGGCGGGCCAGATTTGGCCCCCAGGCCTTGAGTTTGCCACATGTGTTTTAGGACTTCTGAATAGGGCTGAAACTAACAATCATTTATTTAAGAATCTGAGTAATTAGTTCGATTAATCAATTAATCGGACAAAACACACTTACAGCCTAATTGTATTTTAGGGAAAATAGTTGAAATAAAGATTTTTTTGATGACCTCTATCCCTTTTCCTTATAAATGACATTACATTTAACATGAGAGCATCATCATAAACATATATAAAAAATAAGCAACTAAAAAGTAAGTATAACACAAGTAAGAAATAAGAACCAGACTAAACAGAAAAGCTCGCTAATAAAGTATGATAATGCATTAGAGCAGTGGTCCCCAACGCATTTGCTACCGGGCCGCAGAGAAACATTAAATCATTCATAAAGGACTGCATTTTCTCCGACTTAACTTTGGCCTGTCCCACTAGACACACCAATAGATGTGCAGTAAACTCCTCATAGGAAGTTGACATTTGTTATAACTTTGTGACATGATACAATGCACATTAATGCACATATCATGTAAATAAAGGCTGACTTCTATCCAAAACAAGCCCAGAGCTCCCACTAATTCAGCGTGATAGTTGTAGTTTTCATGCACTTATTTTTGCTGTATTTATCTGTCACAAGTGGAATGAACTGAAAATAATGCCAACTTTAAACCGGTCCGTGGTGCAAAAAAAGGTTGGGGACCACTGCATTAGAGCACGTTCAGATACGCCATTTCAAAATAGACATACAACATGAAATAAAGCCAATGCCAAAAGCTGCATCTTGCGCTGTGTACATATGAGTTTCAGCATACCAACAATGCTTAGAACTAGAGATATCTGATAATATCGGACTGCCGATATTATCGGCCGATAAATGCTTTAAAATGTAATATCGGAAATTATCGGTATCTGTTTCAAAAAAGTAAAATTTATGACTTTTTAAAACACTGCTGTACGGAGTGGTACACGGACGTAGGGAGAAGTACAGAGCGCCAATAAACCTTAAAGGCACTACCTTTGCGTGCCGGACCAATCACATAATATCTACGGCTTTTCACAGACACACAAGTGAATACAATTCATACTTGGTCAACAGCCATACAGGTCACACTGAGGGTGGCCGTATAAACAACTTAAACACTGTTACAAATATGCGCCACACTGTGAACCCACACCAAACAGAAATTAAAAACACATTTCGGGAGAACATCCGCACCGTAACACAGTATAAACACAACAGAACAAATACCCAGAACCCCTTGCAGCACTAACTCTTCCGGGACGCTACAATATACACCCCCCGCTACTCCCTACCCCACACACCCCCCCCCCCCACCTCAACCCTGCCCCCCCCCCAAACCCGCCCACCTCAACCTCCTCATGCTCTCTGAGGGAGAGCATGTCCCAAATTCCAAGCTGCTGTTTTGAGGCATGTTAAAAAAAATAATGCACTTTGTAACTTGAATAATAAATATGGCAGTGCCATGTTGGCATTTTTTTTCCCCATAACTTGAGTTGATTTATTTTGGAAAACCTTGTTACATTGTTTAATGCATCCAGCGGGGCATCACAACCAAATTAGGCATAATAATGTGTTAATTCCACCACTGTATATATCGGTATCGGTTGATATCGGAATCGGTAATTAAGAGATGGACCATATCGGAATATCGGATATCGGCAAAAAAAACATTATCGGACATCTCTACTTAGAACATTAAGAATTAGAACAACAGTGAATGAGTTTGTTTGTAAGAGGAGTCACTGTTGCATGTTCTGGGCTCAGACTTTTTACTTGTATCTGGCTGTTAGCTCTGTACCATTTCTAGTGACTTGCTGCATCATCCATGTAGTACTATTGTAAAATGCCAGCGTCGTTTGACACTGCAAACATTTCACCAAATTGTCTTTTTCAGTTTGAAATTATCACAAAATTGGGTCTTTTGCACCGTTTCCCCCTTGTTAGTACTTGGTTTTTAATGGCAAAAATATAAATTAAACAAACCAAACCAAAAAAAACCTGCTTTTTTTCCTCCTAATCAAATTCATTGATGAATAATTTCAGCCCTACTTCTAAACTTATTGCTGTATAAGTGGGTTGCATATGACGTCATATCCGTTTTTATTCTTCGATGGTCAAGCAGCTTGAGTGTAGCATTAAAAGTGAGTGAGTAGAGTTTGAGCAGAAAATGTTGTATTGCGGTTCTGTTCTTGCGTGTTAAATAGAGATTGGAAAGAGCACAATAGAGTCCCGAAATAGGCGGTTCACAAAGATAATAAAGTCAGGGAACAAACAAAAGTGGCTCTTAAAAATATCACTTTCATTGTCTTGTGAAATACAAATCGGACCGCTTGTGTCTGTAGCGATCACTTTGTAAAATGTTTGAACACTTAAGTTAAAGTTAAAGTACCAATGATTGTCACACACACACTAGGTGTGGCAAAATTATTCTCTGCATTTGACCCATCACCCTTGATCAACCCCCTGGGAGGTGAGGGGAGCAGTGGACAGCAGCGGTGGCCGCGCCCGGGAATCATTTTTGGTGATTTAACCCCCAATTCCAACCCTTGATGCTGAGTGCCAAGCAGGGAGGTAATGGGTTCCATTTTTATAGTCTTTGGTATGACTCGGCCAGGGTTTGAACTCACAACCTACCGATCTCAGGGCGGACACTAACCACTGAGTTGATTTGTTTGAGAAAGTTTCTGTGATGCAATCAAGTTTATTCTCTACTATACTAGTAGTGTTTGATCGCAAAAGTAAACATACAAATATTAGTTGGTGTTCTTTTATGGTTGCTATGTCTAAATATAACTGTGACGACCCGCTTGTGCAAATAAACTAACGTCATGTTAAGTCTTAGTAATAAATATTGTGATTGTTGGACCGATTCGTCGTATTTTTTTTCCCGATTATCATAACAGAAACTAAAAACGTAGTTGTTGCCAAGCGCTTTATTCGACACGGATGACCACGATACAGATTACATGATCGCATGCTATTTGTTTGCATCAAGAAAATATCCTTGATAGTATTAATAAAGGAGATGAAAAAATGCCTCATAGGCTCCGCAGCATATACTGATATCACTAACAAACATTGCTGAACAACAGGGACATCTACAGCTAAATAATGAGACAAAATATGAACTTCACAGCATAAAAACAGTAGATGAGACTAATATTTGTAGCAGGAAATCAACTGCAAACAAACATATCCTTTGCATTAGCGTCACGATCACAGCAGCACGGCACTCTTTATGCCAATCAAATATATTACATAGCGATGCACGAATAAGTCCAACTTTGTCTTGTACGGACTAATGCTTAAGTTGTGGACCCCTCCAGGTGTAAAGACATGATGTGCCTCCAATATTTTAAGATGACCACTTTCAACAATGTTGAAAGTGGGACAAAAATACTTTGGAATCAGAAGTCAAGATAGCAAGATGGCAAGCATATATTAAAGTTCAGCTGTTTTAGATGTATTTAAATAGGGTTCTATTAAAAATGCTTTGAGTAGTTTCTTGTAATAAATAATATTGAGTTAAGTAAAACTGCAGTTGCATTAAATATTTTTTTCTGTCATAATTAAAATACCTCAATGAAGTGTTTTTTTTGACACACATTGTTTCCCGACGATGTTGAGGGCCATTCAAACTCCCCTAATTCAGCTGGCTAGTTGTTATCAAGAGTACTAAAACCCTTTTCAACATGATTCTGACAACTAAGTAGGCTAAATAACTTTAAACTTTAATACATGTTCGGATAGGCCAGTATCGGTCAGTATCGAGTTTCAGTCAGTATCGGTATCGGATCGGAAGCGCAAAAACAATATCGGTATCGGATCGGAAGTGCAAAAACCTGGATCGGGACATCCCTAGTGGAGACGTGATGGCGACAGGCCTAGTTACACTGTTCCTTACACCCACCCACCCCTGTCCCGGGAGACTCCCCCTCCCCCTGGAGAGACACCACCTTAGCTAACAAATTTTCTGGGGGAAAACACTGAATTCGAAAAAACAAACAAAAAAACTGTCCAAATTTTTTTGGACTACGGTACTACTAAAAGACTACATCAGAGCCAGTGCTGGTTCTAACTCCAACTTTTTGTCCTTGCGTAATCAGTAAATATGATTACAAGGCAAAATGTAGCCTGTGGCAACAAAGCGTAAATCTCCAGTAACGAATGGCCAACCGCAATAAACAGTTAAAAAAAACACACTGTTGCCACTCACACAAAAATTAAATTCCATCCAAACCACGACAACTGTCAAGTTTCCGGCTTCACCGGGCGAAAAAAAAAAGTGTCAGAACCTGTCCGGAAAGCATGCATACCAAACAATGCCATTGCACTCTTTGTATTAGCACGTCCTTCGGCTTTGTGACGCCAGCGTTCCACTAAAATACACAATCTTTGTTGTCAGTCTAAACGTGTCACCATCGTCAACTCGGCAGTATACATACCTGCTTTACAGGTTTCGACTCAAAGTGACCGAGAAGGCTACCCCTAGGACGTCGACAACTTTTTTGTTGCTCTTTATAGATTTGATGAAAAACCAAACCATCTGGGTTTCGCCAAGCCTGCCGCTGTTGTGTAAATAAGGCTGATGAGTGATTAACCGACTCACCGTCTCTGCCCGTGTTCCGCGCCGCAGTGCTCGTGCACTTTTGTTTTGTTTCGCCCATTTTAAAGCTCACCTTGCAGGCTTAACGCCTCCGCATTCCTGAAGCTGGGCTTGGAGGACATGCATCAGCTGGATAACTAGACAGCTTTTACAGCATTACTGCGGTCTTAGTCACTCGCACAGGAGCAGGCTAGGCTCTACTTGCCTCTCACACGGGTCTGTATATACAGTATGAGTGCGACTGGACCTACAGTTTCACTACGGAAAAAAAAATCAAGCTTGTCAAGTATCGATTGACTCTTGCTTTAGTGAACTGCATCCAATAACTTGGCCGTAGTAGAGTTGCGTCACCCAAGGCTTTAACCTTGACCACCTTGACTTCAGTGTGACTCACGGCTTTCATGAGCCTCCCCCGTAGAACAAGTGCCACTGTCCGTCAACAGTGCTTGTGAGAGCTTAGAACTGCAACTGTTGTATTTACACATGTTGCAAGCTTTTAGCTAAAACCAATGTAGCTCTGGTGGTTTACATGGTATACCATTGTGTTTGATTCGGAAAACAGCTTACAGCTTTCATTAAAAGGTATTGATAGCACCGGAAAAAAATCCTTGGTTGTAAACCAACACCCTAAAAATGGCAACAAAATGATTCAGACAGTTTTGTGGATGTATGTGAGATAGTTGATAGACCACATGCAGAAGCAATTAAAGTCAAATGACTGCTTGGCTGCTTTAACTTGTTGGTGTTCAGAATAAAATGTTGGCTATAAAGCAAAATTAGCCCCTTTCAGACATAAACCAGCAAAGTCAAATATTGTATCTTACTGTATTTCCACAACAACATGGCATTCAACAATCATACTTTTCAAAAACCCACATCAGCAACATGAATTTCATGTGTCGCCACACTTTCACACAGGGGCTGTCTCGCTTCTAGAAGTGGGAATCTTTGGCCACCTGACGATTCGATCACGATTACAATTCAAGAGCTACGATTCGATTAAAAATCGATCATTGATGCATCTTTACAATCGGACCCGCTTGTGTCTGCAGCGATCACTTTGTAAAATGTTTGAACATTCGCCTTGTTGAAGAAACTTTCTGTGATGCAGTCAAGTTTGTCAACCATATTAGTAGTGTTTGACAGCTGAACTAAATACCGTATTTTCCGCACTATAAGCCGCACCTAAAAACCACACATTTTCTCAAAAGCTGACAGTGCGGCTTATAACCCGGTGCGCCTTATATATGGATTAATATTAATATTCATTTTCATAAAGTTTAGGTCTCGCAACTACGGTAAACAGCCGCCATCTTTTTTTCCCTGTAGAAGAGGAAGCGCTTCTTCTTCTACGGTAAGCAACCGCCAAGGTAAGCACCCGCCCCCATAGAAGAGGACACGCGTACAACGCAGAATTCAAACTCAAGGCAATAAGTCACGCAGTAGAACACGGAAGTAGAGCAGCAGCGAAAGAATTGAACATAAATGAATCAATGGTGCGTAGGTAGAGGACGCAACAAGATGACCTGCGCCACTAAGACAGGGAGACAGCGCCGGACGACATACGCCAACATCTGCCAATGGATTGTAAATGCCTGGGCGGATATAACGGTCTCAACTGTGGTCCGAGCTTTCCGGAAGGCAGGATTCACGGAACTGCTGGACAACAACAGCAACATTGACTCTGATGACTTCGACGAGATGGAGCCGGCCATTTTGGATGCCGTTTTCGCCCAACTTTTTAATTCAGACACTGAAGAAGAATTCGAGGGATTTATGGATGAGGAATAACTTCAGAAAGTGGGCTTTAAATGTTTATATTGTGTGTTGTGTGACATTAACGTTCGAGCAACGTTGAGTTATTGATGTTGCTATTGCTCTGCACTATTTTGAGTGTTACTATTTTTGTGATTGCACATTTGCACATTACATTTTGGGGGTGAACAGAGTTGTTAGAACGCTGGTTTGTAAAATATTATTAAAGTTTGACTGACCTATCTGACTGTTTTTTTTGACATTCCCTTTAGCGCAGCGTAGGCGCGGCTTATAACCCGGGGCGGCTTATAGGTGAACAAAGTTTTGAAATATGCCATTCATTGAAGGTGCGGCTAATAACTCGGGGCGGCTTATAGTGCGGAAAATACGGTATAGAAAAAACAAGAGATCACATAAGTTTGTGTTAATTTGTGGTTGCTATGCCTAGGTATGACTACCAAGACCTGAATCTGGACCTGTGCAAATAAATTAACTTCATGTTCATTTATGTATATTGATGCAGTTTTACATTTCTTTTCGTTTTACTGAGTGTTTATCACTTGCAACTTTTAAAAACAGTGCAGTTGTAGAAAGAAATTCCAGTCACATTTGTTCAATTCATGGAAATGTGTGTAAAACTGGACCATAAGTGCCCCATAATAAAGGAGGTGGTCGGATCACTCTGCATTAGTTTATTTACAATGAATAAATCGACTGATTATTAACATTTACTAATTTATTTTTTAATCGTCCACGTCTGAATTGCGATGTATCTAAAAATCGATTATTTCCCCGACCTCTACTCGCGTCTATCAGGCTCAATAGTACCTCAGATGCCGGGAAAATGCTGGGTTGACTTTGATCAGTCTAGGTGCTGTTCATAGAGGGAACAACACAAATAGGTCCTAAAATATTTTGCCAACACGGTGAAGCTTCATACAGCCATAAAATGTACAAAACCCAAAACCAGTGAAGTTGTCACGTTGTGTAAATTGTAGGGGTGTAACGGTACACAAATATTTCGGTTCGGTACGTACCTCGGTTTAGAGGTCACGGTTCGGTTCATCGGTACGGTAAGAAAACAAAATATAAATGTTTTGGTTATTTATTTACCAAATTTGTAAACAATGGCTTTATCCTTTTAACATTGGGAACACTATAATAATTCTGCCCACGTTAATAAACATTAAACTGCCTCAAGATGTTGCTCAGGATAAATAAAATGACAACTTTTCTTCTACATATAAAAAGTGCAACATTAAACAGTTTCAAGTCAACTCATCATGCTTAATTTATTACAGCATTTGGTAAGCCTGTAGTTGATTTTTATTATGTAAATGTTATGTTTTTATCAACATGTGATAGCAGGGAGCCTGCCATTCAAAACTAGGCTGCTACATTACTGATTACACACACACACACACACACACACACACACACACACACGCACGCACGCACACGCACACGCACACACACACACACACAGCAAAATGAGCTAACGTTACGCTAAAAGCTTAGCCTTCACCTCAAGCCAGGACTGCGAGCGAGCTGAGCTGCAGTTTGTTTCTAGAACGCCAACGGGCTCATAGTGATGTTACTGGTAGTTGAATGGCAGGTGTTTATTTTAATTTGGGGAGAGTTTGCTGCCTGATGCTCACCTGCTAAACACCTATCTGCTAACCCCACCGCAGAAGCACTGACTACATGTGCTCTGAATGCGCACTGCTGATTGGCTGTTACTGCTAAGGTTGTAACCAATCAGATGGTTGTGTGGGTGGAACAATGCTGGGTGCTGTGTAGGAGACAGAGGCAGAAAGCAGAGCAGCTTGTTAAAACTTTAGCTTAGGCGGCTACTTCATATGTTCGTGTGGAAACTCGTTCGGTACACCTCTGAACCGGAACCCCCGTACCGAAACGGTTCAATACAAATACACGTACCGTTACACCCCTAGTAAATGGTAAATAAAAACAGAATACAATGATTTGCAAATCCTTTTCAACTTATATTCAATTTATTAGACTGCAAAGACAAGATACTTAACATTCCAACTGGAAAACGTTGTTATTTTTTGCAAATATTAGCTCATTTGGAATTTGATGCCTGCAACATGTTTCAAAAAAGCTGGCACAAGTGGCATAAAAAACTGAAAAAGTTGAGGAATCCTCATCAAACACTTATTTGGAACATCCCACAGGTGAACAGGCTAATTGGGAACAGGTGGGTGCCATGATTGGGTATAAAAGCAGCTTCCATGAAATGCTCAGTCATTCACAAACAAGGATGGGGCGAGGGTCACCACTTTGTCAACAAATGCCTAAACAAATTGTCCAACAGTTTAAGAAAAACATTTATCAACCAGCTATTGCAAGGAATTTAGGGATTTTACCATATACGGTCTGTAATATCATCAAAATGTTCAGAGAATCTGGAGAAATCACATATAAGCGATGATATTACAGACCTTTGATCCCTTAGGCATTACAGCATCAAAAAGTGACATCAGTGTGTAAAGGATATCATCACATGGGCTTAGGAACACTTCAGAAAACTGCTGTCAGTAACTACAGACTGTTTTCATTGCTGGACTCTAGAAAGAGCTTCCGCAGCCTCCGTAGCAGAACCTCCAGGTTCTGTAACAGCTTCTTCCCTCAGGCCGTAAGACTCTTGAACGCAATAAAGTAATGCCCTCAATTCCCCCCAAAAATGGATTAACTCGCTGGAATATAAAGACAATATAACATACATCCATAAACGTGGATGCATATGCAAAAGTGCAATATATTTATCTGTACAGTAATCTATTTACCGCATTTTTTCGGATTATAAATCGCTCCGGAGTACACTGCAAGTCGCACCGGCCGAAAATGCATAATAAAGAAGGAAAAAAAACATAAGTCGCACTAGAGTATAAGTCACATTTTTTGGGGGAAATGTATTTGATAAAATCCAACACCAAGAATAGACATTTGAAAGACGATTGCTGATATACGCCTAGTCTCTTACGTGAATGAGATAATATTATTTGATATTTTACGGTAATGTGTAAATAATTTCACACATAAATCGCTCCAGAGTATAAATCGCACCCCCGGCCAAACTATGGAAAAAACTGCGATTTATAATCCGAAAAATACGGTATTTATATCTGCACCTTATTGCTTTTTTATCCTGCACTACCATGAGCTAATGCAACAACATTTTGTTCTTATCTGTACTGTAAATTTCAAATTTGAATGACAATAAAAAGGAAGTCTAAAGTTGGTCGCTACATCTGTAAGTGCAAGTTAAAACTCTACTATGCAAAGTGAAAGCCATTTATCAACAACACCCAGAAACACTTCGCTGGGTTTGATCTCATCTAAGATGAACTGATGCAAAGTGTACAAGTGTTCTGTGGTTCGACTAGTCCACATTTCAAATTGTTTTTGGAAACCGTGTACGTCGTGTCCTCCGGAACAAAGAGGAAAAGAACCATCTGGATTGTTATAGGCAAATCATTGTATTCTGTTTTTATTTACGAATTACACAACGTGCCGACTTCACTGGTTTTGGGTTTTGTACATGGACATACCATATTTTTCGGATTATAAATCGCTCCGGAGTATAAATCGCACCGGTTGGAAATGCATAATAAAGAAGGAAAAAAACATATGTAAGTCGCACTAAAGTATAAGTCGCATTTTGGGGGAAATGTATTTGATAAAATCCAACACCAAGAATAGACATTTGAAAGACGATTGCTGATATACGCCTAGTCTCTTACGTGAATGAGATAATATTATTTGATATTTTCCGGTAATGTGTAAATAATTTCACACATAAATCGCTCCAGAGTATAAATCGCACCCCCGGCCAAACTATGGAAAAAAACTGCGACTTATAATCCGAAAAATACGGTATTTATATCTGCACCTTATTGCTTTTTTATCCTGCACTACCATGAGCTAATGCAACAACATTTTGTTCTTATCTGTACTGTAAATTTCAAATTTGAATGACAATAAAAAGGAAGTCTAAAGTCTACAGTTGGTCGCTACATCTGTAAGTGCAAGTTAAAACTCTACTATGCAAAGTGTAAGCCATTTATCAACAACACCCAGAAACACTTCGCTGGGTTTGATCTCATCTAAGATGGACTGATGCAAAGTGTACAAGTGTTCTGTGGTCCGACTAGTCCACATTTCAAATTGTTTTTGGAAACCGTGTACGTCGTGTCCTCTGGAACAAGGAGGAAAAGAACCATCTTGATTGTTGTAGGCAAATCATCGTATTCGGTTTTTATTTACGAATTACACAACGTGCCGACTTCACTGGTTTTGGGTTTTGTACATGGACATACGTCCTTTTGAAAAAGCTGCTGCCTTGATTGGTGTGTGGCCTCAAGTCCTCATGCATGCAGTGTGGAAGTGCCTGACACAAGCTTGGACTGGCCTTCCAGCACACTCTTGTGGAATGTCCTCACTGGAGAGGTGTTGTTCTCATAACATGCAACCGCTCAGCCGCCGTTATTCTTATATGGCGGTGGGTGGGATTGTGGTGCAATGTGACTTTCAGCCACAGTTGTAGTCAAGAATGTAAAGCGTGCACACTCGAGACCCTTTCACTGCCACTGTTTCAGCATGAATGGAAAATATTTGTATGGCACCACAGACCAGTCACAATTCAGTGTTTGCACTAGTAGTTTATTGTATGAGTAGCCTGGCGTGAACTCAGAGTTTTCAGCATTTAATCTTCGCTAGGCAACAGTGTGTCTGCTTTTGACAGCTGGGCTTTATCCCACCACCGGTCAAAAGAGGTTCATGTACGCAAGGGTGTTTTTTTGTGCAGTATATTGACGGATGGAGGTTGTGAGTGCAGGTATGTTACCTGACATAGAGGGAGCGTTTCTCACTGGTGCGCAGGGAGCCGGACCCCGAGCTCATGCTGCTGTTCATCATCTGCTCCCTCAGGTCGTGGATCTTGGACTCAAAGCGACTATACTCTGAAACAAACACAAAACACGCATGTTGTGGGAAAACTCTTCCAAAAAAAAAAAAAAAAAAAGGTCCTCGAACATTTTCCTGGGGTTGGTAATCACATAATTCCAAGTCAAAATATGCTAAATTGCAATACCTTTTTGAAAAAAAAAAACAGAGCGGTGCAGAAAAGAGGAGTAAGTCTTCTTTATCAATGATTGCAATGAAAAATATGTCAGTATGATCACAGGGAGAAATAGAAAATTCCCGCGGAAATCTGTGCCCTGGACCTCTGGCCAGGGGTCGTCGGAGGCTGCCGTACTTTTAAGATGGTGCCGAGTGTCTGAATCTGAGACTTTTGGGTGTTACTGTACAAAATGAGCGAGCCTAAAACGTTAGCATGCTTACATTAAAATGCTAACATTTAGCATGTGTGCAAACGTTAGCATGACAACATGTTTCATATACCAAGTTATATGACTCAAAGGTGGCCTAGTGGTTAGTGTCTACGCCTTGAGATCGGGAGGTCGTTGAGTTCAAACCCCGGCCGAGTCATACCAAAGACTATAAAAATGGGACCCATTACCTCCCTGCTTGGTACTCTGCATCAAGGATTGGAATTGGGTGTTAAATCACCAAAAATGAATCCCGGGCACGGCTACCGCTGCTACCCACTGCCCCCCTCAACTCCCAGATGGCAAATTTCACCACACCTAGTGTGTGTGTGTGTGACAATCATTGGTACTTTAACTTTTAAATACAGAAAAACATGTCAAATTAAATGAAAAACTTAACATGCTATCGTTTGCATGCTAACAGTTAACAAACGTCACATACCAAGTTATAAGACTCTGGTGTAAACAGTTGCAAAACTAGCTCAAAAAGTTAGCATGCTAATGTTAGCGTATCGGCAATATGACAGTGGGATAAAAGATGCGGCCGTGAGGACAGGTTGTCACCAAACAAAAGCAGATTTTCGGGGCTTCCACGCTCTAGTAAATTAGAGTGGACGCCATCGCCTCCTTCCGATGACCATCCCGCCAAAACCAAACATTGGACGTCAAAACCTTTTAGCCAGGGTTAAAGTAGACAAGTGTGTGAACAAAATGAGATGTTAAGCACCAAGCTACGTGAAAGTACGGCTGAGCTATAAGGAGGTAATCCTGTCTTTTTGGCGTTTGTCTCAGAGCAATCGTCCATTAAAATAGTATGTACCAATTAAATTGGCCCATTTTTTTATTTATTCGTGAATAGCGTTGACTTGATACTTGGAAATGTTCCCAATTTAAAGTACCCCCACCGGCGCGTACGAGACCTTTGATGGTATAACATATGTGGGGGTTCGTTGGCCGGCTCGTCACGTAGATGACCATACAGCCAAAACCAAACACTGGAGGGCAAAACTTTTTAGCCAGGGTTAAAGTAGACAAGTGTGTGAACAAAATGAGACGTTAAGCACCGAGCTACGTGAAAGTATGGGTGAGCTACAAGGAGGTAATCTTGTCTTTTTGACGTTTGTCTCAAAGCAATCGTCCATTAAAATAGTATGTACCAATGAAATTGGCCCATTTTTTTATTTATTCGTGAATAGCGTTGCCTTGTTACTTCTAAATGTTCCCAATTTAAAGTACCCCTATCGGCGCGTACGAGACCTATGATGGTATAACATATGTGGGGGTCGTTGGCCGGCTCGTCACATAGATGACCATCCAGCCAAAACCAAACATTGGACATCAAAACCTTCTAGCCAGGGTTAAAGTAGACAAGTGTGTGAACAAAATGAGATGTTAAGCACCGAGCTACGTGAAAGTATGGCTGAGCTACAAGAAGGCAATCCTGTCTTTTTGGCGTTTGTCTCAGAGCAATCGTCCATTAAAATAGCATGTGCCAATTAAATTGGCCCATTTTTTTATTTATTCGTGAATAGCGTTGACTTGATACTTCGAAATGTTCCCAATTTAAAGTACCCCCATCGGCGCGTACGAGACCTTTGATGGTATAACATATGTGGGAGTCGTTGGCCGGTTCGTCACGTAGATGACCATACAGCCAAAACCAAACATTGGAGGGCAAAACTTTTTAGCCAGGGTTAAAGTAGACAAGTGTGTGAACAAAATGAGACGTTAAGCACCGAGCTACGTGAAAGTATGGGTGAGCTACAAGGAGGTAATCTTGTCTTTTTGGCGTTTGTCTCAAAGCAATCGTCCATTAAAATAGTATGTACCAATGAAATTGGCCCATTTATTTATTTATTTGTGAATAGCATTGCCTTGATACTTTTAAATGTTCCCAATTTAAAGTACCCCCATCGGCGCGTACAAGACCTTTGACAGTATAACATATGTGGGGGTTCGTTCGCCGGCTCGTCACGTACATGACCATCCAGCCAAAACCAAACATTGGACATCAAAACCTTTTAGCCAGGGTTAAAGTAGACAAGTGTGTGAACAAAATGAGACGTTAAGCACCGAGCTACGTGAAAGTATGGCTGAGCTACAAGGAGGTTTGTCTCAGAGCAATCGTCCATTAAATGAGTATTTACCAATTAAATCGGCCCATTTTTTTATTTATTCGTGAATAGCGTTGCCTTGATAATTCGAAATGTTCCCAATTTAAAGTACCGTATTTTCCGCACTATAAGGCGCACCTAAAAATCTGCAATTTCCTCAAAAGCTGACAGTGCGCCTTATAATCCGGTGCGCCTTATATATGGACCAATATTGAGCCACAACAGGTCTCGCAACTACGGTAAGCAGCCACCGACTTCATTATCCCCTGCGCTTCTTCTTCTACGGGGGAAAATGAAGTCGGCGGCTGCTTACCATAGTTGCGAGACCTAAACTTTATGGAAAGACCCAAAAATGGCTCTTATTAAAAGACACGCTTACGACGCAGAGTTTAAACTCAAGGCGATCAGTCATGCAGTAGAACACGGGAATAGAGCAGCAGCGAGAGAATTTAACATTAACGAATCAATGGTGCGGAAGGGGTGGAAGCAACATGATGACATGCGCCAAGTAAAGAAGACTAAACAGAGTTTCCGAGGGAACAAAGCGAGATGGCTACAGTTGGAGGACAAACTCGAACAGTGAGTTGTTGAACAGAGAGCAGCAAAATGATTCCCGGGCGCAGCCACCGCTGCTGCCCACTGCTCCCCTCCCCTCCCAGGGGGTGATCAAGGGTGATGGGTCAAATGCAGAGAATAATTTCGCCACACCTAGTGTGTGTGTGACAATCATTGGTACTTTAACTTTAACTTTAACTTTAAGTAGTAGAGTCAGTACAATCACTATTTGTTTTGTTGACATTCCCTTTAGCGCAGCTCCATCTAATGGATGCATAACGTAACCCTAGCCCAGGGGTCGGCAACCCGCGGCTCCGGAGCCGCATGCGGCTCTTTGATCACTCTGATGCAGCTCAGCAGCTTACTTGCTGAACCCCCCAATTTTCCCGTGAGACTTCCGGATTTCAGTGCCTCTCGCAGAAAACTCCCGGGATTAATATTCACCAATTTTCACCCTTACAGCTATAATAAGGGCGTGCCATGATGGTACAACATTTGGCGCTCTCTACAATCTGTATTAACAGCGTGCCAGCCCAACACTTGTTATACAACATTCATCTTCTGCTTGCACACGTACGTGACACTAAGGCATACTTTGTCAACAGCCACACAGGTTACACTGACGGTGGTCATATAAAACAACTTTAACACTCTTACTAATAATGCGCCACACTTTGAACCAAAACCAAACAAGAATGACAAACACATTTCGGGAGAACATCTGCACCTTAACACAACATAAACACAACAGAACAAACACCCAGAATACCATGCAGCCCTGACTCTTCCGGGCTACATTATACACCCCTGCTACCACCAAACCCCGCCCCCACCCCAACCCTGCTCCCTCACACATCAACCCCCCCCTCTGTGCGTCGGTTGAGGTGGGCGGGGTTTGGTAGCGGAGGTGTATAATGTATCCCGGAAGAGTTAGGGCTGCATGGGATTCTGGGTATTTGTCCTGTTGTGTTTATGTTGTGTTACTGTGCAGATGTTCTCCCGAAATGTGTTTGTCATTCTTGTTTGGTGTGGGTTCACAGTGTGGCGCATTATTAGTAAGAGTGTTATAGTTTTTTTTATACCACCACCGTCAGTGTAACCTGTGTGGTTGTTGACCAAGTATGCATTGCTGTCACCTACGTGAGCAAACGGAAACACCATACAACGTATGGCTGATCATGCACGCTGGTTGTAGTGTGTGCTATATGCTGTACCATCACGGCACGCATAACGCTGACAAGCGCCATTCATTTCAAATCCGCGTGCCGCACCAGCTTTCAAATTCCATATAAAGATGTAGGCAGCGTGACTGAGACCCCTAGTTTATACATAGCACAAAGCAAAAAGAAAAACTTTGTATGCAGTGTTAATTCATTTAAAATTTCAAAATAAATTTGCGGCTCCCATTGTTTTCTATAATTTGCGAAACTGGTCAAAATGGCTCTTTGACTGGTAAAGGTTGCCGACCCCTGCCCTAGCCTCTACTGTAGCGTCTATTCTATGCGCCTTATAATGCGGTGCGCCTTATATATGAACAAAGTTTTAAAATAGGCCATTCATTGAAGGTGCGCCTTATAGTGCGGAAAATAAGGTACCCCCATCGGCGCGTACGAGACCTTTGACGGTATAACATATGTGGGGGTTTGTTGGCCGGTTCGTCACGTATTAAGCGGAAGAGTAACATACGGAACTATAATAATAAAAGTTGAAGTATGAGCAATAATAATATGGGCTGCTAGCATTGCAGCAGGCCCATAATAGAAAGGATGACCGAACCCTTACACAGATCTGGCTAAGCATGCAGCGATGTCCCATATCAGGTCATTCATTATACAAATTCATTAAGCTCAACATGGGCTCTTTACGGCGGTTCAATGGCAGGAAAAAAGGAAAAGCGGTGAGAAGGCCACAGACGACTTTGAAGGCGTCATAGGAGTTTAAATCTGGGGAACAGGGCCGTGATGAATGGCTGCACCTGAGCCGTCTCATTTAGAATGTTCTAATTAGCCCACCGTGCCATGCGCTGCTGGAACGAGCTCCACCACCCCAGAACGCAAACAAGAGCCTCAGATGTGGCTGGAAAAACAAAGCTGTGTCGGTCACACAGAAGAATGTGCTAACTATTTTGTCGGTCTTTAGGAGAATAGTAGAACCCCCAAGTTCCAGCTGGAGGTGGGAATCTTTGGCCAACCCACGATTTTGATTACGATTCAGGAGCTCCGATTTGATTCAAAATCGATTATTGATGCATTTTTAATCTTGGTGTATTGATGCATTTTTACAGTTATTTTGGTTTCACTAAATAAGCGTCATTACTTGTAATTAGAGATGTCCGATATTATCGGCCGATAAATGCTTTAAAACGTAATATCGGAAATTATCGGTATCGGTTTCAAAAAGTAAAATGTATGACTAAAACGCCGCTGTATGGAGTGATACATGGACGTAGGGAGAAGCACAGAGCGCCAATTGAATGAAACGTGAATGCAAGGCATATTTGGTCAACAGCCATACAGGTCACACTGAGGGTGGCCGTATAAACAACTTTAACACTGTTACATCTATGCGCCACACTGTGAACCCACACCAAACAAGAATGACAAACACATTTCAGGAGAACATCTGCACCGTAACACAACAACAAATACCCAGAACCCCTTGCAGCACTAACTCTTCCGGGATGCTACAATATACACCCCCCGCTACCCCATACCCCACCACTTCAACCCCGCCCACCTCAACCTCCTCATGCTCTCTCAGGGAGAGCATGTCCCAAATTCCAAGCTGCTGTTTTGAGGCATGTTAAAAAAAAATAATGCACTTTGTGACTTCAATAATAAATATGGCAGTGCCATGTTGGCATTTTTTTCCATAACTTGAGTTGATTTATTTTGGAAAACCTTGTTACATTGTTTAATGCATCCAGCGGAGCATCACAACAAAATTAGGCATAATAATGTGTTAATTCCACGACTGTATATATCGGTATCGGTTGATGTCGGAATCGGTAATTAAGAGTTGGACAATATCGGAATATTGGATATCGGCAAAAAAGCCATTATCGGACATCTCTACTTGCAACTTTTATAAAAACAGTGAATTTGTAATAAAAAACTTCCATCACATTTATTTGCATTTGTGGAAATGTGTGCAAAACTGGACCATAAGTGCCCGATAATAAAGGAGCTGGTCGGATCACTCTGTGAGGTGGCTCGCTACGGTCAGCCACATTTTAGAACTGTCTGCATTACTTTATTTACCCTATTTTCTGGACCATAGGGCGCACTGCCGATGAGCGGATCTATTCAGGTCTTTTTTTATACAAAAGGTGCACCGGATTATAAGGCGCATTAAAGGGGTCATATTATGATTTTTTTTCTAAATGTAAAAGACTTCTTTGTGGTCTACATCAGTGTTTTTCAACCACTTTGCCGCGGCACACTAGTGTGCCGTGAGATACAGTCTGGTGTGCCGTGGGAGGTGATCTAACTTCACCTATTTGGGGTAAAAAAAAATTTTTGCAAACAAGTAATTATAGTCGGCAAATTATGTGTTGTTGTGGAGTGTCTGTGCTGTCTAGAGCGCGTCAGAGTAAACGTGTAATACTTTTCTATATCAGTAGGTGGCAGCAGGTAGCTAATTGCTTTGTAGATGACGGAAACAGCGGGAGGCAGCGTGCAGGTAAAAAGGTATCTAATGCTTAAACCAAAAATAAACAAAAGGTAAGTGCCCCTAAGAAAAGGCATTGAAGCTTAGGGAAGGCTATGCAGAACGAAACTACAACTGAACTGGCTACAAAGTAAACAAAAAACAGAATGCTGGACGACAGCAAAGACTTACTGTGGAGCAAAGATGGCGTCCACAATGTACATCCGAACATAACATGACAATCGACAATGTACCCTCGAAGAAGGATAAAATCAAAGTAGATGCCGGAAATATCGCTCAAAGGAAGACATGAAACTGCTACAGGAAAATACCAAAAAAAGAGGAAATGCCACCAAAATAGGAGCGCAAGACAAGAACTAAAACACTACACACAGAAAAACAGCAAAAAAGTCCAAATAAGTCACGGCGTGATGTGACAGGTGGTGATAGTACACCTACTTTGAGACAAGAGCTATAGTGATGCATGCTTGGTTATGGTTTAAAGTCATATCCAACAATTGCGACAACAACTTTTTACTGTCAACTGAGTTTAGTTTTTTAATGATTTCCGCTAGTGGTGTGCCTCCGCATTTTTTCAACGCCAAAAATGTGCCTTCGCTCAAAAAAGGTTGAAAAACACTGGTCGACATAACATGTAATGGTGGTTCTTTGGCTCATTCACGTAAGAGACTAGACGTATAAGATTTCATGGGATTTAGCGATTAGGAGTGACAGATTGTTTGGTAAACGTATAGCATGTTCTATATGTTATAGTTATTTGAATGACTCTTACCATAATATGTTACGTTAACATACCAGGCACGTTCTCAGTTGGTTATTTACAGAGGTGGGTAGTAACGCGCTACATTTACTCCATTACATCTACTTGAGTAACTTTTGGGATAAATTGTACTTCTAAGAGTAGTTTTAATGCAACATACTTTTACTTTTACTTGAGTATATTTATAGAGAAGAAACGCTACTTTTATCTACATTCAGCTCGCTACTCGCTACTATTTTTTATTGATCTGTTAATGCACGCTTTGTTTGTTTTGGTCTGTCAGACAGACCTTCATAGTGCCTGCGTTTCAACAAATACAGTCACTGGTGACGTTCACTCCGTTCCACCAATCAGATGCAGTCACTGGTGACGTTGGACCAATCAAACAGAGCCAGGCGGTCACATGACCTGACTTAAACAAGTTGAAAAACTTATTGGGGTGTTACCATTTAGTGGTCAATTGTACGGAATATATACTGTACTGTGCAATCTACTAATAAAAGTTTCAATCAATCAATCAAAAGTGTGAAGGAAAAAATACCTTTATTTCAACCGTACATCCCGTCAAAAGCCTAAAGACTGACTGCACAGTTCCTGTCTTCACAATAAAAGTGCCGCTCCATCGCGCCTGCGCTTTCAAAACAAGAGTCTCCGAAAGCCAGCGCGAACAAGCTAGCAAGCTACGGAGTTTGCCGCCAATGTATTTCTTGTAAAGTGTATAAAAACGAATATGGAAGCTGGACAAATAAGATGCCAAAAATCAACCACTTTCATGTGGTATTAGAAAGGAGGAACTTTTTTCTCCTCCATTTGAAAACGTGGACGCTATCATCACTACTGTCGGATTCCAATCAATGCAAGTCATCAGAATCAGGTAATACACCAACTTATATTCTTGTCTTCATGAAAGAAAGGAATCTATATGTGTAAACATGCATGTATATTCATTAAAACACCTTTAACATGTAAACAAAAACGGCAAAATAAATAAATATAAATTATATACTGTGTATATATATATAAAAATGTGTGTGCATATATATATATATATATATATATATATATATGTATGTGTGGGAAAAAATCACAAGACTATTTCATCTCTACAGGCCTGTTTCATGAGGGGGGGTACCCTCAATCGTCAGGAGATTTTTTATATATATATATATGATATGTGTGTGTATGTTACTCATCAGTTACTCAGTACTTGAGTAGTTTTTTCACAACATACTTTTTACTTTTACTCAAGTAAATATTTGGGTGACTACTCCTTACTTTTACTTGAGTAATAAATCTCTAAAGTAACAGTACTCTTACTTGAGTACAATTTCTGGCTACTCTACCCACCTCTGGTTATTTATGCGTCATATAACGTACACTTATTCAGCCTGTTCACTATTTTTTTTTTTTTTTAAATTGCCTTTCAAATGTCTATTCTTGGTGTTGGGTTTTATCAAATAAATGTCCCCAAAAAATGCGACTTATATATGTTTTTTTCCTTCTTTATTATGCATTTTCGGCCGGTGCGACTTATACTCCGGTGCGACTTATACTCCGAAAAATACGGTAAGTCTAACATTGACTGTGATACAAGTGTAAAAATAAGTTAGCCACTCTAGGAAAAACTCTGTTTAACAGATGACAAAGGATTTTATATTCATACTACTTAGAAGAGTGCTTCATGCAACTGCTCAGGCCTGAGTCGATATTCAATAAGTCAATTAATGGTAAGTTGGTAAGTTTTCCAGCGTTGATAAATCGCTGCACATTTACCGTAATCACATTTTAATTTCAGTTCAAACATTTGGAACAAGATGAGCGTATGAACACAGAGGAGCCAGTTTGTGTTGGAATATAACAAACCTGCACATCCACTTGAAACACGATCACGCCACAGTCCACACTCACTCAGGTGCTTGGTGAACAAGCCAGGTCAGTGTAAACAAAACAGTGTGCACTCACAGAAAGTGTGGTTAAGTACATCGCCAAAGACATGCTGCCATTTAATATTGTTAAAGACAGGCCCCCACCCCCGCAACCCCGAGAGGGACAAGCGGTAGAAATGGATGGATGGAAAAACCAGCATTTCCAAAAAACACTGCAAACGTTTTGACATATATTTGCCAAATTGTCATGTCATGTTGGTGCTTCCTCACTCCATCCAGCCATCCATCCATCCATCTTCTTCCGCTTATCCGAGGTCGGGTCGCGGGGGCAGCAGCTTAAGCAGGGAAGCCCAGACTTCCCTCTCCCCAGCCACTTCGTCCAGCTCCTCCCGGGGGATCCCGAGGCGTTCCCAGGCCAGCCGGGAGAGATAGTCTTCCCAACGTGTCCTGGGTCTTCCCCGTGGCCTCCTACCGGTCGGACGTGCCCTAAACCCTCCCGAGGGAGGCGATCGGGTGGCATCCTGACCAGATGCCCGAACCACCTCATCTGGCTCCTCTCCATGTGGAGGAGCAGCGGCTTTACTTTGAGCTCCCCCCGGATGACAGAGCTTCTCACCCTATCTCTAAGGGAAACTCATTTCGGCCGCTTGTACCCGTGATCTTGTCCTTTCGGTCATAAACCAAAGCTCATAACCATAGGTGAGGATGGGAACGTAGATCGACCGGTAAATCGAGAGCTTTGCCTTCCGGCTCAGCTCCTTCTTCACCACAACGGATCGATACAGCGTCCGCATTACTGAAGACGCCGCACCGATCCGCCTGTCGATCTCACGATCCACTCTTCCCCCACTCGTGAACAAGACTCTGAGGTACTTGAACTCCTCCACTTGGGGCAGGGTCTCCTCCCCAACCCGGAGATGGCACTCCACCCTTTTCCGGGCGAGAACCATGGACTCGGACTTGGAGGTGCTGATTCTCATCCCAGTCGCTTCACACTCGGCTGCGAACCGATCCAGCGAGAGCTGAAGATCCTGGCCAGATGAAGCCATCAGGACCACATCATCTGCAAAAAGCAGAGACCTAATCCTGCAGCCACAAAACCGGATCCCCTCAACGCCCTGACTGCGCCTAGAAATTCTGTCCATAAAAGTTATGAACAGAATCGGTGACAAAGGGCTTCCTCACTCAAAATCTGTAAATTTTTTTTTTTTTTAATATGAGCTGTTAGGCAAGGCAACTTTATTTATATAGCACGTTTACAACAATTTTTAAATTGGACCAAAGTGCTTTACAGGTTATAGAGCAAAAAAACAAAAAAAACAACAACAATATTGTGCAAAAACAATACAGTGAAAGGGTTCGGATAAAAAGTAAAATTGCAAGATGAAAATAATGAAATAATAAGAGTGCGACAAATGGGAAAAATAAATAAATAAAATCCATCTGCTTGTACTGTACTGTTTATATTGTTACTCTGCACTTTTGTTATAAAAGGTCTAACTTAATTGCCACTTAAGTCAGGTACAACTCAACATCTGCCTACATGTTCAATATTGAAGTGTCAAGACTATTTAGCCATTTTATTTATTGATTTGCTTGTGTATATTTGAACCCCCCCCCCCCCCCCCCCCCACTACCTTCTTAAACCCGGAGATTTAAAATACATCATTCCAATAACAATGATAAAATATACGAGAAATACAAGTTTATTGCATTTTAAAAGATATACATGCATTATTATTATGTAGTATCATAGGGCTGGGTGATATATGGAATATACTCGATATATCGCGGGTTTGTCTGTGCGATATAGAAAATGACTATATGGTGATATTGGAGTATACGTTCTCACGCAGTTGCTTTTAGCTGCGGGCATTACACTACAGGCGTTTCTCACTCTTTCTTGTCTCTCCTTCTCACAGAGACGTAAAACAAGCGCACCTTCTTACATACGTCACATACTGTCGCGCGTGCGACGTCATACGCCCTCGCGGAGCAGAGGTAGAGACATGGGTAACGTTAGCTGTGGTGCGGTGCGAGTGGTAATACGAGAGAAAGAAGGTGCGAATCTGGTAACAAATGAAAGAAGAATTAATTCCCAAGAAATACAGCACGTCTGGCGGTGAATTGGCTTCAAGTGGGAAGATGTTGAACAGACAATCGTAATATCAGATCAGATCTGTCTTTATTGTCATTGCATAAGTACAACAAAACTTTGTTTTCAGCACAAATGTCAAGTATGCGGCAAAAGCGTTGCTACAAAAAGTAGCACTACTGCTAATTTGTAGCATCATTTGAAAAATCCCCCGCTACAGAATTAAGAGTGCTTGAAACTCCGCATGTCAACATCTCCGTTCGGTGCCACACCCACAAAATGCAGAAGCAACCATTTCCACATCAACACCGTATGAAACAAATAGTCAACAACAGAAGGAGATAACGTCCGCAGGAACCTACCACATAGCGAAGGACATACACTATTTGATTTCCTATTATGCAGCTCATTTTTATTTGACAGTTTTTGTATTATCTTGTGTGACATCATGCACAAAAGTGCACTTTGTTTTAAACTATTGTAGTGGCGTTCTGTACAAAAAGTGCACTTTAATGTAGTGTTTTGATAAGTCATCTTAGTGACATCATGCACAAAAGTGCACTCATAGCTTGTTTTTAAAAGTCTCTGACAAACTTGCACTTTCTGTTTAGAAATGACATGAATGTTTGTGCCACTGCTTAATAACTGTTTAATAAATACAATTTTGCTAAATTGACTTAGTTGTGATTTCCCTCTCTGCATGAAAGTTTAAAATGAGCATATATTAATACAGTATGAAGAAGAATGTTTTAATGTAGACACATAGAATCATCATACTGCTGTGATTATATGCATCAAGTGTTCATTCAAGGCTAAGTCAAAATATGGAGATATATATCGTGTATCGTGACATGGCCTAAAAAAATTGAGATCTTGATAATAGGCTATATCGCCCAGCCCTATAGTATCATTACATAAATGGTTAATTGGTCTCATTAAAATAATGGCAATAATATCCATCCCTCCATCCATTTTCTACCACTTGTCCCTTACAGGGTCGTGGGGGGGTGCTGGAGCCTATCCCAGCTGCACACGGATGGAAGGCGGTGTACACCAATATCGTTTATCTGCAATAATTTGTAGGTCAACGTATCGTCAAACAAAATGTGTTAACGGCCCAGGCATACAGTATTCTTGCAAATACTTGCTGTGCTGTTCCTACTTTGGGAAAAGTGTGGCATAAAAACAAGTAAAAGGTGTGCAGGACTCATAATTTAATTATCACTGTGGTGAACTCCAGGGAGGTACATGTGACATCAAAACCTCAATTTTCTAGGTTTTGCAGAGACGCCACAAAAATCCAATTGAAAACGCAAAAATACAGAGGGATGCGGTCTTGTACATTTTGCAGATTTTTACGAATTACGTTAGCATTAGAGTTGTGTGTAGAAGCTTTTTTGCCAGGTTCGAAATAAACGTAAACAGACAGAAATATCTCAGGTTCGTTTCATAATGGATCAATGTAGCCAGGCCCAATAAAGCTATATAAATCTATTTAGACTTGAGTGACGCTTTAGACGCTTCTAAACGTTATGAAGGTGCTGGAATACTTCATGCTATTATTCAGAGGCAGCCTAAAATGAATACTTCATTATTCACGACAGAAACGTGTACAATATCTTTTAATGTGGCGGCGTATTTGCCTTTTACGTCAGAAATGATTAATTAAATCAACTAGGTATGTACTAAGTTACATGTAAATGATGCTACTATTTACGTTGATTATATGGTTTCTCTCATTTCAGAAAGAAACAAACCAGCGTTAGCGACTTGGTACAAAGGAAGGTGTGCGGCTACATTGACTGATGCTATTCTGAATATGTTGCTAACTGACATGAGGCCACTACCAGTGGTGGAGGATGAAGGTTTTAGACAAATGATTCACACATCCTCAACCGTGGTTACACTCTTCCCTCGTGGACCCATTTTACCAAAGTGATGGAGAGGAAGTACGAGCAGACATTCCAAGCAGTGTAGACTGACATAAAAGCCACCCAGAGCAAAATTGCTCTCACTACGACTTGTGTGGACAAGTGTAGCCACAGAAGCCTACCTTGGCATTACATGCCATTACATTGGAGACGAATGGAACATGAAGTCAATCTGCCTTACGACCATGTCACTAGAGGAAAGACATTCAGCATCCAACATTGGTTGGAATTAGGGCTGAGCGATATGGCCTTTTTATAATATCTCGATATTTTTAGGCCATATCGCGATACACCATATATATCTCGATATTTTTCCTTAGCCTTGAATAAACACTTGATGGATATAATCACAGCAGTATGATGATTATATGTGTCTACATTAAAACATTCTTCCTCATACTGCATTAGGGATGTCCCGATCCAGGTTTTTGCACTTCCGATCCGATACCGACATTGTTTTTGCATTTCCGATCCGATACTGACCGATACCGATACTGACCGATACTGGCCTATCCGAGCATGTATTAAAGTTTAAAGTTATTTAGCCTACTTAGTTGTCAGAATCATGTTGAAAAGGGTTTTAGTACTCTTGATAACAACTAGCCAGCTGAATTAGGGGAGTTTGAATAATACACAACGGTTGGTAACAAGAAACTGACCTGTTTATTCAAGGATAAACACAAAATTATACATGACAAACAGAAATGGCATCATTGAACTAGGGCTGGGCGATATGGCCTTTTTTTAATATTGCGATATTTTAAGGCCATATTGCGATACACAATATATATCTCGATATTTTGCCTTAGCCTTGAATGAACACTTGATGCATATAATCACAGCAGTATGATGATTCTATGTGTTTTGATTGATTGATTGATTGAGACTTTTATTAGTAGGTTGCACAGTGAAGTACATATTCCGTACAATTGACCACTAAATGGTAACACCCCAATAAGTTTTTCAACTTGTTAAAGTCTGGGTTCAACTAAAATTGATTCATGATACAGATATATACTATCAGATATATACTATCATCATAATACAGTCATCACACAAGATAATCACATTGAATTATTTACATTATTTATAATCCAGGGTGTGGAGGGGGGCGCCGGATGTAAGTGTCAAAAAGACAGTCAAAAGAGTTTGATATGAGAATAAATCTAAAGTTAAAATATAGAGTAGAAATGCACCCATTTGCAGGAAATGTAGTCTTGATTTTCAAAATTTTCTTTCAAGGCTTGCATGTCTACATTAAAACATTCTTTTTCATACTGCATTAATATATGCTACTTTTAAACTTTCATGCAGAGAAGGAAATCACAACTAAAAAAATTACTAATTTTTTCATACGGTGTTGATGTGGAAATTTTTGCCTCGGCATTTTGATGATGTGGACGTGTGGCACCGAATGGAGATAAGCGTCTCGACAGACGTCACAATATTTGAACAATGATGACGAAAACTGTTTTCTCTGTCGTGTCCGTGTGTCGAAAATTGTTATGCGCTTATTTTTTTATTTGATTTTGTGCGTGGCATAGATTTGCTATGCGCAGAGGACGCTTAAACAGTGCGCAATTGCACAGGCGAGCACCTTAGAGGGAGCGTTGCTCGCACGGCTGCGCTAGCATCACAGCTAACGTTAGCCGTGCTGCTACCTCTCTGCTCGGGGAGGACGTATACGTATGTGACGTATGACGTGACAGTATGTGACGTATGTCGTTACAGTATGTGACGTGTGTAAGAAGGTGCACTTGCTGTCTGTGAGAGGGAGACACAGGAAAGAGTGAGAAGAGCCTGTCGTGTAATGCCAGCAGCTAAAAGCAACTGCGTGAGAATCCACAGACTTGTGGATGTGTTGAAGGTGTGCTGGAAAATGCGGAACGGAAATTACGGAGCAGCAGAAAAGTGGAATGTATTTAAATCGGTGCGTTGGAAAACACGGACCGGAGTTTTTTTTAAAAACATCATGCACAAAAGTGCACTTTATTTGTTTTAAACTATTGTAGTGGCGTTCTGTACAAAAAGTGCACTTTAATTTAGTGTTGTTTTGATATGCCATCTTAGTGACATCATGCACAAAAGTGCACTTATAGCTTGTTTTAAAATGTCTCTGACAATCTTGCACTTTGTTTTGGAAATGATGGAATGTTTGTGCCACTGCTTAGTAACTGTTTAATAAATACACTTTTGGTCAATTGACTTAGTTGTGATTTCCCTTTGTGCATGAAAGTTTAAAATGAGCATATATTAATGCAGTATGAACAAGAATGTTTTAATGTAGACACGTAGAATCATCATACTGCTGTGATTATATGCATCAAGTGTTCATTCAAGGCTCAGGCAAAATATCGAGATATAAATTGTGTATCGTGACATGGCCTAAAAATAGAGATATTAATAAAAGGCCATATGGCCCAGCCATACATACATATATATATATATATATATATATATATATATATATATATATATATATGTATGTATGTATGTATGTATGTATGTATGTATGTGTGTGTATATATGCATGCATGCTGTGGAGCCCCTGCCTTGAAAGAATTAATATTGGTCTTGGTGCCCTACAATATTAGCCCTCCTTTAAGGCAACACAAGCCTTGACCTTAAAAAGATACAATTCGAGGCGTGATGGCCAACAAGTCCCCTTATTGACAGAATGCTGTCCATATTTGACACCATTACAGGCATAGCTTGCAAGCGCCGCCTGCCAATTTTACAGCGTCACCAGTCATTGATTTCCTACAACGTCAACAAAGGCTCAAAGTCCGAACTGTTGTCAACCAAGCAGACGGGTAAATTATATCTGCGCTTCCCAGGATGACCTCACAGGAGTTACTCACTTCGCTGTGGGTAGGTGCATAAACAATCTGGTCACTGAACTCCCCACAGCATAAACCTGACGGGGATAAAAGGCAAACAGATATCTCCCCTCACCTCCCCTGAGGTCTGTTGCTATCCCCACCCTGCTCTGAGCAACATGAGGCACCAAGGTGAAGTAACCAGACACCAGCTGACAGCCATAGCCAGGCAACATAATCAGCATGTATGCATGGGGGGGGGGGAGAAGACCACTTGTCTCCCAGACACAAACAGTGGACAGAATGAAGCCTAAGGACAAGGCAAGGACAGGCTAAAAAAGACAGAAGTCTGCTAAATAACAATCAGCAACCTGAAAGCTGACAAAATGCGCCTGCTTGACATTCCTGGCCTTCCACAGCGATTCATCCGTGGACATTCACACAGAGCAGGAAGAGCCGCAATCAGCCTGCACCCTCCTCAGGGAGTTTTGGAGGGAATGCTCAGCTCCCGACTATGAACGGCTGCCAAGTCTTGCTGGTAATGACAAGATCAGAATACAGACTTGTCTCTCTATGATACATCACAAGGTGTGTGGCGCTCAGTTCATATAAAAGGAAAAAAATGGTTTTGTCAGTTGAAATTAACGTGCAAAGCTATGATACACCTGTTAAAACAACACAGGTAGTGCTTTTGTTGGCCCACCACAACAAGGGACAGTTACGGAAACAAATGTTCCACAATTGAGGTTGGCTTTTGAGTAAAAGACAAACCTAAAAGAGCCGTCCAAACACTAATGGCATCCATTATCAAACATTTTACTGAATGCTGGACACATTTTAATCCCAAAACTTTACATCAAAGTTAGAATCAACTGTTAGTGTTATTCCACTATTAGCCGATTATGTCACAGGAAAACATAATTTGCTGATAGTTTTTTGGGGTTCTTTCTTACCTATGATTAAGTCCAAATAATATAATTGGCTTTTAGTATAAAACAGTATCTGTTCGCACCACAGTAAAACAGTTTTAACCTACCAACTCTCTGAATGAGTGTCACCAAAGTAGAAACTGAATTTTTGCTTCACGGTTTCCCATGGTTAAAAACGCATAGCTATCCAATTAATTATTTTATACATCACGCGATGTGAAACACTTTACAACTTCAATGTGTAACATTATTAAATACTATTAAATCATATAAAGTGTGTAGCTACACAACCATAAAAAGCATTTGCAGCGTCTCCATATCCAATAACTCTTCCATTCACTTTGTACTGTATTGATTCGACTTTCAATTATTAATTACCGTATTTTTTGGACTATAAGGCGCACTTAAAATCCTTTCATGTTCTCAAAACTCGACAGTGCACCTTATAACCGGTGCGCCTAATGTACGGCATAATTCTGGTTGTGGTTACTGACCTCGAAGCAATTTTATTAGGTACATGGTGTTATGATAAGTGTGACCATTATATGGCAGTCACACATAAGAGATACGTGTAGACCGCAATAAGATGGCAGTAAACAACACCAAAACTCCATTGAGAATCTATATAGAACATTACACACGGCACTCAAAAATCTGTCAAAATGTTTTAGTACGACTTCGGTAAGCTATAAAGCCGCACCGCTTGATGGATTGTCGGCGCATTAAACCTAGGAGTATTATTATGGTGTGTGTATAAGGACCGCAAAATGGCACCTATTAGCAGACATTACCTGGTGCTTTCTATCGCAATATTATGCAAAACCAACTTTTCTTACCTTCTAGTACCTGCTGATGTGTATTTGGGATCTGCATAAGTCCTGTAAAAGCATTGCATGCGTCCGCAATTGTAGTCCCTGCTGACGCCGTAGTCGATAAGCTTGTTCTTTTTCTCTATCTTCTTGTTCTGTGGCATTCATCCTCCACTGTTGCCATTTGTAATATAAAGTAGTGTAAAATTCTTACTTATATCTGTCAGTAAACTCACCATGAAAGGGCTAAAACATACCGGTGTAGTGAGTTTACATTATTCACCCAAGGAACTTTAGTTATTAGAGAGTTCCGGTCGGATGGTTTTTCACAGGACACATTTCCGGGGTTGTTGTTGTTTCCGGATGAGGAGATGCTGCTCCGTTATTGATTGAAGTAAAGTCTGCCCCATCTTTTGACACTTCTTCCACTCCCGTCCTTGCACGCTACACCGCTACAACAAAGATGGCAGGGGAGAAGACGCAGTCGAAGGTGAGCCACGTAAATAAGACCGCCAACAAAACGGCGCAACCTGAAGAGACTGTCAGAAAGCGACTTAAAGATGTGTAAAACATCATTTATGCAACATTTTGACCAAATAATCACCATTACATGTTATGTAGACCACAAGGAAGTCTTTTACATTTAGAAAAAATGCGCCTTATAATCCTGTGTTCCATTGAAATAATAGAACATTACACACGGCGCTCAAAAATCTATCAAAATGTTTTAGTACGACTTTGGTAAGCTATGAAGCTGCACCGCTTGATGGATTGTACTGTGCTTCAACATAGGAGTATTATTATGTTGTGTGTATAAGGTAAGACATTATCTGGCGTTTTTTTTCTCGCAATATTATGCAAAAGCAACTTTTCTTACCTTCTCGTACCTGCTGATCTGTATTTGTGATCTGCATAAATCCTGAAAAATTGTGCGCGTCCACCTTTGTAGTCCGTGCTGACACCGTAGTCGATAAGCTTCTTCTTTTTCTCTATCTTCTTGTTATGGGACATTCATCCTCCACTGTTGCCATTTCTAATATAAAGTAGTGTAAAGTTCTTACTTATATCTGTCAGTAAACTCGCCATGAAAGCACTAAAACATACCGGTATAGTGAGTTTACATTATTCACCCAAGGAACTTTAGTCATTAGAGAGTTCCGGTCGGACGTTTTTTAACGGGACACATTTCCGGGGTTGTTATTGTTTTCAGATGAGGAGATGCTGCTCCGTTATTGATTGAAGTAAAGTCTGAATGTCATTAAAACAGTTAGGGCCATCTTTTGACACTTCTTCCACCCCCGTCCTTGCATGCTACACCGCTACAACAAAAATGACGGGGACAAGACGCTGTCAAAGGTGAGCCACGCAAATAAGACCGCCCACAAAACGGCGCATTCTGAAGCGACTGTCAGAAAGCGACTTGAAGATGATGTGTAAAACATCATCTATGCAACATTTTGACCAAAGAACCACCGTTATATGTTATGCAGACCACAAGGAAGTCTTTTACATTTAGAAAAAAAATAATAATAATATGACTCCTTTAATGCTCCTTATAATCCGGTGCGCCTTTTTGTATGAAAATAGACCCGCTCATCAGCAGTGCGTCCTACGGTCTGGAAAATACGGTAAATAATATAAAGTGTGTAGCTCCACAACCATCAAAAAGCATCTCCAGCGTCTCCATATCCAATAAGTCTTCCATTCACTTTGTAGTGTATTGATTCGACTTTTACCGTATTTTCCGCACTATAAGGCGCACCTAAAAACCACACATTTTCTCAAAAGCTGACAGTGCGCCTTATAACCCGGTGCGCTTTATTACGATTCATTTTCATAAAGTTTCGATCTCGCAACTTCGGTAAACAGCCGCCATCTTTTTTCCCGGTAGAACAGGAAGCGCTTCTTCTTCTACGCAAGCAACCGCCAAGGAAAGCACCCGCCCCCATAGAACAGGAAGCGCTTCTTCTTCTACTGTAAGCAACCACCCGCCCCCGGAAGAAGAAGAAAAAACGCGCGGATATCACCGTACGTTTCATTTCCTGTTTACATCTGTAAAGACCACAAAATGGCTCCTACTAAGCGACAAGGATCCGGTTCATAAAAAGACGCAATCTCTCCATCCGCACACGGATTACTACCGTATTTCACAGCAACTGATATTCCTGTGAACCGCACTGTGGAACGGGAGCACGTACGGTGAATATTCGCACCACAGGGAATGAGAAGTCATCCTTCACTGTGGTTCTAGCTTGCCATGCTAACTTCCACCCATGGTGATATTCAAAAGGAAGACCTTGCCAAAAGAGACCTTTCCAGCCGGCGTCATCATAAAAGCTAACTCGAAGGGATGGATGGATGAAGAAAAGATGAGCGAGTGGTTAAGGGAAGTTTACGCGAAGAGGCCGGGTGGCTTTTTTCACACAGCTCCGAAGGCGAACACACCTTCACTAAGACGGGCAGACAGCGCCGGACGACATACGCCAACATTTGCCAGTGGATCGTAAATGCCTGGGCAGATATTTCGGTCACAACTGTGGTCCGAGCTTTCCGGAAGGCAGGATTCACAGAACTACTGGACAACAACAGCGACACTGACTCCGATGACTTCGACGAGACGGAACCGGCCATTTTGGATCCCACGCTTGCGCAACTTTTCAATTCGGACACCGAAGACGAAGAATTCGAAGGATTTACGAATGAAGAATAACTTCAGAAGGTGAGCGCTATGTTTATTTTGTGTGTTGTGACATTAACGTTCGAGCAACATTATGTTGCTATTGCTCTACACCATTTTGAATTTTACTATGTTTGTGATTGCACATTTGCGTACATTTTGGGACAGAGTTGTTAGAACGCTGGTTTTCAATATATTATTAAAGTTTGACTGAACTATCTGACTGTTTTTTTGACATTCCCTTTAGCGCAGCGTAGGCGCGGCTTATAATCCGGGCGGCTTATTGGTGGACAAAGTTATGAAATATGTAATTCATTGAAGGTGCGGCTAATAATCCGGTGCGCCTTATAGTGCGGAAAATACGGTAATTGTTAATTATGTTGATTTCAACCGCTTTGGTGACACATCCTCCTCCCCCATTAATGGCTTTAAAAAGGTAAAGTTGGGATTTTAGGTGGTAAAACTGTCTAACAGCAGACTTGTTTTTGTATGTAAACATTAGGGGTGTAACAGTAGATATTAGAAATAAGTTCCCACCCGGTATACACAAAGTCAGGGACAGAAAGTGTACCTAACCAGTAAACAAATACAGTGACATCCAAGCAGGAAAACACCTTTAGCATTAGTGCTGAGGAGACGCCAGAGTTTGAAACCCTCTTTCTTCGTTAAGGCTGCTTGCTTGGGAACCTCAACTCCACAGTGAAATAAGTGAACAGACAAAGACAAGTGAATAAGAAAAGAACAGTGTGCAGCCATTGTTCATCAGAGATGAGGGTCAGGGCAAAAGCTGCAACTATTAGTGCTGCACTTCAGGCAATATCGTAAAATAAGTCATTCCAACTGTACAAACAGTTACTTTTGCATTTGTCTGCATCATTACATCCATCCATCCGTTTTTACCGCGTGTCCCTTTCAATTTTTCTAAAAAGAAAAACCATGATGTATGATTTCATGTTAATTTTTCAAACATTTCTTATATTTTAAAATGGATTAGAACATTACGGTCTAGCAGTTTCCATGTCCAAAAATGAACCAAACCGTAACCTTAAAACGGCGTTCCATACTGTGCTGTTAGAGTAAACATGATCGGGCAGGTGTACCAAAAACAGTGTATATTTCGTGCGATCCATCCGTGTTAATTATTCACAAGCACACCTTGATAAAAGATGAGATGTGAAACATGAGGTCCTTTATTCAAGCTCAGACTTTTTAAAGCACTTTATACACAAGAGCCATCTTTTTTTTTCTTTCTGCACAAAAGCGGCCCAATGGGAGGAATACGAGACAGCTAATAGAAACTGGGACTATTCTGAAGCTGCGTGTCCTCATTAGACTTTTATTTTTTATTTTTTTTGGGGGGACAGTGACTTCTCTTCTGATCCAGTTACGTAACACATACTTGTAATATGAGTAGGTTTGAAGGCAGTTGAAGCCTTTGGATGCACTATACCTACACCCCCTCCCCAATAACCCTCGGCATGTTGAGCTTTCCTCCATATGACCATACATTTCTTACTGTATGAAGAGAAACACTAAGATTTTAGTCAAATAAAACGTATTTGCCCTCCAGAAGTCAGTCATTGCCGAACCTTCAGTTATCTGGGCACCTTGCCCAACATTAACTCATACTTTCCCGAAACCAACCAACCAACCAACCAACCCACTGTCCTTGAACAGCGCGTTGGGGATTTCTTCTGTGCCAAAACTCAAAGCACACACCAGCGTTACTGGGGAGAAGCCTTGGGTCAGCAGAAGGGCATGCAGGAAGTCAATGATTAGCAAGCCCTCATCTTGTGTGTTTGAAGTAGTTAACTATTGTACACAGCTAGGTGGTCTTCCTTGGCTCACAAGGACGGTTTAAAATACAGAACCAGCAACATGACTAGTCAATTTGACATTGCATGGTATTACTGAAAAACGCATGTTTTGCACTCCTGCAAAGGTTACCTAAACTTGGGATGTGAGATTTGTTGATGGTCATGGCTTAATACTATAATTCTACTTCATTGATCATGTTCATGCAAAGATAGCGAAGCAATTTAATCAACCCTGAGATAGCTTGTGGACAAGCAGTGTAACAAATACATGTAAAAGCTAAGCAGTTTTATGTTTTGCATTCTGTGGCCTTTACTATTCCGAAAATGAATCAAACCATGGCCTTAATACCAAAGTACGTACTGAACCGTAACAATGCCGTACTGGAACACTCCTACTGTGGACGTTTTGTGCCCTTTAGTTTATGATTCCCATGAATGAATATAAGTTTAGTTTTTTTTTCAACATCCTTTGTTCAGATTTCACTAGGGACTACTGGCCTTCAATTTTCCCACAAAACGTCACGTATTCTACAAGAGTGCCTCGATACTGCAGAGATCTGTTGATGTTTGACTACAGTGATCTGTTGATGTTTGACTACAGTCATCTGTCGATGTTTAAAAAAAAGGCTGTTTCACCAATAAAAAAAGGTGAATTCTTGTTAACAAACTACTCTTTAAATGCTTAAAAATGCAAAAGTAATAATTTGATACTAGGGCTGCAACTAATGATTGCTTTCATAGTCGATTAGTCAACGATTATCTTAACGATTAGTCGAGTAATAGGATAATAAAGCGGACACTTATTTAATGGCTCTATTTTTCCAAGACTTCTAAATGCAGCTTAAGTTGTTTTAGGTGAGTGCTTACAAACAACAAAGATGACTAATTCATTTATAACTTTTTATTATAATGTAACTGTACTGCTCATTCAGCTGTTACAAAAAATTTAAATGACTAATAAAATGTCCATTGAAAAGAAAGGAAAGGCAATGTGCTAAAAAAACCCTTGTTTATGTATTGTAAAAATAGTTTAAATAGAAGCAACGAAAACAACAAAACAAAATATAACTTACTCAAAAAGAAATAAAGCCTTTTGTGAGGTTTAAATAAAACTGCACACTGGTATATTGACTATTGATTAACTCTTGGCAGTTTTAGCACTTTAATAGACTCAATGTGTAGAATTATATATTTGGTTGATTCT
The DNA here is from genome assembly GCF_033978685.3 of Nerophis lumbriciformis. Classification (NCBI taxonomy): domain Eukaryota; kingdom Metazoa; phylum Chordata; class Actinopteri; order Syngnathiformes; family Syngnathidae; genus Nerophis; species Nerophis lumbriciformis. The sequence continues at coordinate 254,317 of NC_084583.2, forward strand.
TAAAATGTTGGCTATTTAATAGATTGTATGTTGAATCTTATCCAACAAAAGGATAGATAAAGGAAATTATTATAACATCAGCTCCCAGTCAGACATAACATCTCCTTCGTCAAGGCAGGAGACAAACCACAGGCTGGATTTAAGGCCCCAACCGGACTGCTAGCCACAGCCCGTGACTGGCAGCTTCAGGTGGATCTCAGCAGACAGCTGAAGTTTCCAGAGCGCATAGCAAGGACATCGCTGAGGCCAGACCTTGTCTTAACTTCTGACTCAACGAAGCAAGTTGTGCTGCTGGAACTTACAGTCCCCTGGGAAGACCGGATGGAGGAGGCCCATGAGCGAAAGAAGGCCAAATACCTTGAGCTGGTCGAGACATGCAGAGAGAGTGGCTGGAGGACCCGCTGTGAGCCTATAGAAGTGGGCTGCAGGGGCTTTCTAGGGCAATCTGTGCATCAAGCATTCAGACTTCTTGGAATCAGAGGGTTGCTGGAGAGAAAAGCCACCAGAAATATCAGTGAGGCTGCTGAGAAAGCCTCAAGGTGGTTGTGGATCAAGAGGGGAGACAGATGGAGTAGTTCGCTGCTTGGACACAAGCCGGGGCCTGATCAGCCCCGGTTGGGTCGCCCAGGCGAGGGTGTATAGAGATCAAAGACCCGAAACACCCAATGAACCTTGGTTCTTTACTGATGATGTGTTCAAGCTGCACCGCAAGGTGTTTCTCAAATCTAGTATGACTGGCCTAGCCAGTGACTTCCAGGAAAGTCTGGATGACAACCGTGAAAGTGTGGTGACGACTGGAGAGACAGTGGACAGCCCGGAGAGACGGCAACGGGGCAGTAAAGGTTAGCACCCTGCACTGCAGCTCCCGTGAGGGAGCACCCACAAAACGCTACAGAAAGCCCTAAAGAAAGATACCCCCAGGGGTGCCCGAGAGGGGGGGAGGATGAGCACCCCAAACTGACGGATCTTTTGGTACCAGACATACGCGACGGATTATCGACAACGACAGCAACTTGTTTTTGTGGCAAGGTCTGTAAGAACCTGAGAGGCCTGAGGATCCACCAGACCAGGATGGGCTGCATAAGGAGAAAGCAAGCTGAGCAACGCACAGAGCCAGTGCCTAGTACTGACCCTGGTGAGACGGAGGAGGAGCAGGAACCGGAGTCACCCCACAGTGTCCAGAACCTCCATGCTCAACATGCTGTACCCGGCAAACCATCTGAACAGCGCCGGGTCTTATGGCCTGCTGCAAACAAGGAATCTGAATGGCGACAGTTTGACGAGGATGTTGATGCTACCCTTGATGCAGCATGCAGAGGGGAAGTTGATCGGCGACTGCAGCTGATGAGTACACTGATCATCAGCATGGGTGCTGAGAGATTTGGCATCAAACAACCCAAGGCTCAGAACATCGCCAGGCCAAACCGGCGGGAGACCAAGATCGCCCAGCTCAGGAAAGAACTGAAGGCCTTAAAACATCAGTATAAGAGGGCGAGTGAGGAGGAAAGACCAGTCCTGTCAGAGCTCAGGGACATCCTGAAGCAGAAGCTCATCTCTCTCCGACGTGCTGAGGGACATAGGAGAAGGGGTAGAGAGAGGGCGCGCAAGCGCACTGCCTTCATAGCAAACCCTTTTGGATTTACGAAACAGCTGCTGGGGCAGAAGCGGAGCGGGACCCTTGTCTGCTCTGAAGAGGAGATCAATCAGCACCTCAGTAACACATACAGCGACAGTAGGAGAGAAGAAGATCTGCCCCCCTGCAGAGGGCTACCCACACCATCAGAACCCTCCTTTCAGTTTAACATCAAAGAGCCCACCTTGGCAGAAGTCAGGGACACCGTCCGAGCCGCAAGGACCAGCGCAGCCCCAGGCCCGAGTGGAGTGCCATACAAAGTCTACAAGCATTGCCCGAGACTCCTGGAGAGGCTGTGGAGACTCATCAGGGTAGTATGGCGGAGGGGGAAGGCAGCCAAGCAGTGGCGCCATGCAGAGGGTGTCTGGATACCAAAGGAGGAGAATGCAAGTGACATCACGCAGTTCCGTACCATCTCCCTGCTCAGCGTGGAAGGCAAGATCTTTTTCAAGATTCTTGCCAACAGGTTGACAGAGTACCTCCTGAGGAATTCGTACATCGACACCACAGTGCAGAAGGGAGGAGTCCCAGGCATGCCAGGCTGCTTGGAACACACAGGAGTGGTTACCCAGCTGATCCGGGAGGCAAGGGAAAATCAAGGAGACCTGGCTGTCCTTTGGCTTGACCTTGCCAATGCCTATGGATCCATTCCACACAAGCTCGTGACAACAGCCTTGACGACACATCATGTTCCAGAGAAGATTACTGAACTCATACGAGACTACTACAGTAGTTTCAATCTGAGATTCACCTCTGGAGCAATAACATCTGCAATGCACCGCCTGGAGAAGGGCATCATCACAGGGTGCACCATATCAGTGGCACTGTTCGCCCTAGCGATGAACATGCTGGTCAAGGCAGCAGAAGTGGAATGCAGGGGTCCGAAGTCCAGTTCCGGCATTCGCCAACCTCCGATCCGAGCCTTCATGGATGATCTGACTGTCACAACAACATCAGTGACAGGGTGTCGGTGGCTCCTCCGCGGACTGGAAAGGATCATCACATGGGCGAGAATGATGTTCAAGCCAGCCAAGTCCAGGTCCCTGGTTTTGAGGAAGGGGAGAGTGGAGGACAAACACCGCTTCAGCCTGGATGGAGTCCCCATACCATCAGTGTCAGAGAAGCCTGTGAAGAGTCTGGGGAAGATTTTTGACAGCACCCTGAAGGACAAGGCAGCAGTGCAGTCAGCCCATGTGGAGCTGAAGACCTGGCTATCAGCAGTGGACAAGTCGGGCCTCCCCGGGAAGTTCAAGGCTTGGATATACCAACATGGCATCCTGCCGAGAATCCTTTGGCCGCTGCTCATCTACGAAGTCCCAGTAACCATTGTGGAGGGCTTTGAACGCAACATCAGCCAGCACCTGCGTAGGTGGCTGGGCTTGCCGAAGAGCCTAAGCAGCATCGCCCTGTATGGGAACACCAACAAGCTGCAACTTCCCTTCACCGGATTGACTGAGGAGTTTAAAGTCACCAGAGCCAGGGAGGTGTTACTTTACAGAGACTCATCTGACACCAGAGTCTCCTCTGCTGGCATCAAGGTCAGAACTGGGAGGAAGTGGAAGGCACAGGAGGCCGTTGACCAGGCAGAAGCTAGGCTGAGACATGGCGTCTTAGTAGGTGCTGTGGCGGTCGGTCGAGCTGGGCTGGGTAGCCATACAAGACCACGCTACGACAAAGCCCAGGGTCGAGAGAGACGGCTGATGGTGCAGGGAGAGATCCGTGCAGAGGTTGAGGAGGAACGCCGGAGCAAGACAGTGGCCATGCGCCAGCAAGGAGCCTGGACAAATTGGGACCACGCATCTACCCGGAAGATCACCTGGACAGAACTTTGGAAGTCAGAACCAGCAAGACTCAAGTTCCTGATCCAGTCAGTGTATGATGTCCTCCCAAGTCCATCCAATCTTCATTGCTGGGGGCTAGTAGAAACACCTGAATGTCCACTGTGCAAGGCACGGGGTTCCCTGGAGCACATCCTGAGCTGCTGCCCTAAAGCCCTGGGAGAGGGGAGGTACACTTGGCGCCACGACCCAGGTGCTGAAGGCAGTAGCAGACACCATTGGCACTGGAATCCAGCAGAACAAACATCAGCTCCCAGTCAGACATAACATCTCCTTCGTCAAGGCAGGAGACAAACCACAGGCTGGATTTAAGGCCCCAACCGGACTGCTAGCCACAGCCCGTGACTGGCAGCTTCAGGTGGATCTCGGCAGACAGCTGAAGTTTCCAGAGCGCATAGCAAGGACATCGCTGAGGCCAGACCTTGTCTTAACTTCTGACTCAACGAAGCAAGTTGTGCTGCTGGAACTTACAGTCCCCTGGGAAGACCGGATGGAGGAGGCCCATGAGCGAAAGAAGGCCAAATACCTTGAGCTGGTCGAGACATGCAGAGAGAGCGGCTGGAGGACCCGCTGTGAGCCTATAGAAGTGGGCTGCAGGGGCTTTCTAGGGCAATCTGTGCATCAAGCATTCAGACTTCTTGGAATCAGAGGGTTGCTGGAGAGAAAAGCCACCAGAAATATCAGTGAGGCTGCTGAGAAAGCCTCAAGGTGGTTGTGGATCAAGAGGGGAGACAGATGGAGTAGTTCGCTGCTTGGACACAAGCCGGGGCCTGATCAGCCCCGGTTGGGTCGCCCAGGCGAGGGTGTATAGAGATCAAAGACCCGAAACACCCAATGAACCTTGGTTCTTTACTGATGATGTGTTCAAGCTGCACCGCAAGGTGTTTCTCAAATCTATTGACTACAACTTCGGACTAAATCGAATAAAAATGGTGGACTCGCACAAAGCTTTTTGTGGAAACCTCTACCATATACGGAGATACCCACTTACGTAACGTTGGCAAGATACGTCACCACAGTCTCAAAAAACGGCAATAAGGTACGATTGTCATCATGTCCCCGCTTTAAATGCTGCCGTATCACAGATGTACTGCCATAAAAACAAGGTCCCCTTTGCAAAATGAGCAAGGCATTCATGTTAACAAAAAACAATTAACCTTGTTTGTGTATTAAAAAAACAGCAGCAATAAAAACAAACAAACAAAACACAAAATCTAACTTCCTCAAAAAAAGAAAAGCATTTTGTTATCGTTTATTATTCGACTAATCGTTAAGATAATTGTTGACTAATCGACTATCAAAGTTGGCGACACACTCGGTCATGTTTTTGATGATTAATTGCTTAATTCGGTATTGTCCGCTTCATCTTCCCAGCACTGTCAACTAATGGTGGGGATGCTTGTCACTCAAATTTTTGGACAATCACACACACAACAAAAGTGGTCATGGAATGGCTAAATCAGGCTAGAATGAAGGTTTTAGAATGGCCTTCCCAAAGTCCTGACTTAAACGTGTGGACAATGCTGAAGAAACAAGTCCATGTCAGAAAAACCAACAAATGTAGCTGAACTGCACCAATTTTGTAAAGAGGAGTGGTCAAAACTTCAAGCAGAAGCTTGTGGATGGCTACCAAAAGCGCCTTATTGCAGTGAAACTTGCCAAGGGACATGTAAGCAAATATTAACATTGCTGTATGTATACTTTTGACCCAGCAGATTTGCTCACATTTTCAGTAGACCCATAATAAATTCATAAAAGAACCAAACTTCACAAATGTGTTTTGTGACAAACAAGTATGTGCTCCAATCACTCTATCACAAAAAAAAAGAGTTGTACAAATGATTGGAAACTCAAGACAGCCATGACATTATGTTCTTTACAAGTGTATGTAAACTTTTGATCGCGACTGTGTGGATTGGATTGGGACACTTGGCCATTGCATCTACAGAAAGTGGAAATGAAAAAAATACCGCATTCTACTCAGTGACAACAAGTACGTTTGTTGATGAAGCGCTAGCTGTCCAAAGTCGGGACCCAGGGTGGACGTCTCTGCGCTGCTGACCTGTCTCCACTCAAGAAGATCTCCTACTGGCCCCACTATGGACTGGACTCTCACACTATTATGTTAGATCCACTATGGACTGGACTCTCACAATATTATGCTAGATCCACTATGGACTGGACTCTCACAATATTATGCTAGATCCACTATGGACTGGACTCTCACAATATTATGCTAGATCCACTACGGACTGGACTCTCACAATATTATGCTAGATCCACTATGGACTGGACTCTCACAATATTATGCTAGATCCACTACGGACTGGACTCTCACAATATTATGTTAGATCCACTATGGACTGGACTCTCACACTATTACGTTAGATCCACTATGGACTGGACTCTCACTATTATGTTAGATCCACTATGGACTGGACTCTCACTATTATGTTAGATCCACTATGGAGTGGACTCTCACAATATTATGTCGTTGTGGCTTGTGCAACCCTTTGAGACACTCGTGATTTAGGGCTATATAAGTAAACATTGATTGATTGATAGGTCAGAGATTCTCACCCCTAAGGTGCTTGAGGTCGTCAATCTCACACAACGGGTGTGACTTATCAAATGGTAAATGGGTTATATTTATAGTGCTTTTCTACCTTCAAGGTACTCAAAGCGCTTTGACACTATTTCTGCATTCACCCATACATTCACACACTGATGCACTGCAAAAAGTCAGTGTTCAAAAACAAGAAAAAAATTGCAAAAATTAGGGGTATTTTATTTGAACTAAGCACAATTATCTGCCAGTAGAACAAGAAAATTCGGCTTGTCAAGACTTTCCAAAACAAGCAAAATGAGCTAACCTCAACGAACCCAAAAATACCTTAAAATAAGTATATTCTCACTAATAACAAGAGCAAGAAAAAAAAGACCTTTTTGCTCAATATGTTCAAAAATATTCTTAAATTAGTAAATGCTAGTGCCATTATCTTGACATAATGATATGCGCTCGGCATTAAATTTCTGGAAACCAGCAAACTTATACTAAAACTAATTTATTGTTCTTAATGGAAAGGCAACCGCTTGTTACTCTCAGGGTCTCCCAGCCGCTCAGGCAAATCATATGGTCTAAAGATGCATTTTTCCATCGATAACATGACATCATCGCGCCAAGTGCGTGCTCTTTCAGTCAATTAGCGCGCATATATACACCCCAGCCAAATTTCTTATTGTAATTTTGAAGAATTTATCTGAATGTGCATGAACTATTTCTGTTCAAAATAGTTTGAAATGTCACATGTTCCATCCATCCATCCATCTTCTTCCGCTTATCCGAGGTCAGGTCGCGGGGGCAGCAGCTTAAGCAGGGAAGCCCAGACTTCCCTCTCCCCAGCCACTTCGTCCAGCTCCTCCCGGGGGATCCCGAGGCGTTCCCAGGCCAGCCGGGAGAGATAGTCTTCCCAGCGTGTCCTGGGTCTTCCCCGTGGCCTCCTACCGGTCGGACGTGCCCGAAACACCTTCCTAGGGAGGCGTTCGGGTGGCATCCTGACCAGATGCCCGAACCACCTCATCTGGCTCCTCTCGATGTGGAGGAGCAGCGGCTTTACTTTGAGCTCCCCCCGAATGACAGAGCTTCTCACCCTATCTCTAAGGGAGTTGATATTCTAGTTGATATTCTAGTTTCAAGCATGTTTTACTCAATATAGGTCATCAAATCTCAGCAACAAGCTGTAATATCTTACTGAGATCATTTAGGACCAAAACCCTTAAAACAAGTAAAACACTAACATAAAATCTGCTTAGTGAGAAGAATTATCTTATCATAACCAAATATTACCCTTATTTGAGATATTTAATCTTACTTAGATTTCAGTTTTTGCAGTGTAGGCGGGAGCTGCCATGCAAGGCCCTAACCACGACCCATCAGGAGCAAGGCTGTAGTGTCTTGCTCAAGGACACAACGGACGCGACTTGGTCAGTAGAAGGTGGGGATCGAACCAGGAACCGCGCCACGCCGTCCCCTCAACACATGCATTGTTTCCTTGAATGCAACTGAGCTACTTTAACACAATAACGCACACAAGTAGAATAAAGCATAACATGGACTCGATATTTCATCATGGTCGTTGTAAATCCATGTTGTGACATGTCACGTCCCTCAAAAGGCTGAAATGTAAAAAGAAGACGCCACACACACACACACACACCTGTTAGACCACACCTGCGTGTGTCCCCACCTTAGTTACGTAACCCGCACTTTAACATGCATATGTCACGTGACTATATGTCTGACTATAAAGCAGCCACTTAATCCACAGTCAAACGCGTCGAAAATAAAGCGATTAAATCAAATCGATGTGCTTTAATTACAGCGAGTATTAACCAACCACGTGAAAAGGCTTATTTAAAAGCATGAATAAATGTGTTTGTAGTCGACTTCAATTGTGTTTGTTTTGTTTTAAACAGAAGCTAACGAGCTAACACCTCCATAGGAACCGCAGGTTGCCGCTGAATAAAGCTGCGGTGGCCGGGTTATAAACACTTGTTGACCCCGAAACATTTATATTTCATTCTTTTTTCTTTCTTTTTTTAGAGGGGTGCTCGAACACGCCTTACCTCAACTGGAAAGAAGCGTAAAGTTGAGCTGGTCAATGCCGGTAGTTCGTCCGTCTTCCCCCGGCCATGAGCGACTTCACGCGGCTG
>NC_084583.2:265000-330000 GCF_033978685.3 Nerophis lumbriciformis
GGAAAGAGCTAGCGGGAAAGCTAAGCATAGAAACAGGAATCAGAAGCTAGGATTTAGCAAGGTAATGTTGCATGAAGAAAACTAAACAGCCAGACCGAGTGTGGCGAAAGGCAGGAATGAATAGCTCTCTGATTAGTGCCCGGAAGCAGGTGAGCGTCCCGAACACTAATCAGAGGCAGGTGGAAAATAATCAGCACCCATGGCAACCTAGAAACACAAACCTAGGGATGCTGAAACAGGACTAAGAGAGTATCAAACTAAAACAAAACATGATCCGGGCAACGGGTCATCACACTGTTGGTCTTTAGGACCAACGGTGCCTTCAAGGACGCGAGTTTGGGTACCCATCCCAAATGAGAAGCAGAGGCCGGTGTAATCGGACTGTAAAGATTGGTTGGAAAAACATGGCCGCCAACAACCAAGACGTCTTTGCAGGGACAAGAGCGTGCAACTAATTATTCATTTGTCCGATTAAACAACTTGAAGGATATTTGTGTCACATGTACTGTATGCTGGCAGGGGGCGCCACACGGCTTTTGCCACAGGTTGTGCATTTAAAATGTCATTTACAGCCATGATTATGATGCATGTGTGGGAGTGTTGTACAATATAGCAGCACTAGTATAGTACCGCAATACAAATGAATCATATTCAGTACTATACCACATCTAAAAAGTACCGTTATTTTTTTTTAACGGGCATGACGGTGCATCGTCGTCACGTCGTGACATTGCTGGTTTTACGAGCAGAGGAGCATGTTCGGCAGCGCACACACACGTAGTACTTACAAGCAGACACAGTGTGTAGACAGAAAAGGGAGAACGGACGCATTTTGGTGCAAAAAGTAAAGATAAAGGTGAAGTTATAACACTGAAACACCCTCAGGAAGAGGTGCTTTAAAACATGGCTCGCTATCTAGCAGCTAACGTCCATTTGCAGTGTTTTAGCTACTTCCAAATCACTAATCCTCGCCTCCATGGCGACAAATAAAGCACGTTTCTTACAAGTACATTATCACTGGAGGACGGGGAATAGCTAAACATGCTTCACTTCACACCGTAGGAGGATACAATAGCTCACTGGCGTCCCAATCTAAACAAACGCCATCCACTGTAATGATACCAAGTACAAGAGCGTATCTAGTCGATACTACTATGATTGCATCGATATTTTTTTGCATTAGGTTTTTTTAAATGTACATTATGTTTATAAATTCAGGAACTACGTCCCTGGACACATGAGGACTTAAATTATGAGCATTGTATGATCCTGTAATTATTTGGTATTGGATCATACCTAAATGTGTGGTATCATTCAAAACTAATGTAAAGTACAAACAAGAGAAGAATAAGTGATTATTACATTTTAACAGAAGTGTAGATAGTCGAAACAGAAAATAAGTAAGCAGATATTAACAGTAAATGAACAAGTAGATTAATAATCAATTTTTACAGTTTGTCCTTTATAATGTAGATAAAATAATAGGTAGATAAATGACACAATATGTTACTGCATACGTCAGCAGACTAATTAGGAGCCTTTGTTTGTTTACTTACTACTAAAAGACAAGTTGTCTAGTATGTTCACTATTTTATTTAAGGACTAAATTGCAATAATAAAAATATGTTTAATGAACCCTAAGATTTTTCGTCAATACTACTATGATTGCATCGATATTTTTTTGGATCACAAAATCTTTTTTCGTTTTTTTGAAATGTATATTATGTTTATAAATTCAGGAAATACGTCCCTGGACACACGAGGACTTAAATTATGACCCACGTATGATCCTGTAACTACTTGGTATCGGATCGATACCTACATTTGTGGTATCAACCAAACCTAATGTAAAGTATCAAACGAGAGAAGAATAAGTGATTATTACATTTTAACAGAAAAGTAGATAGAACATGTTAAAACAGAAAACAAGAAGATATTAACAGTAAATGAACAAGTTTGAACATTTTTACAGTTTGTCCCTCATCATTTAGACAAAATAATAGGTAAATAAATGACACAGCAGACTAATTAGGAGTCTTTGTTTGTTTACTTACTACTAAAAGACAAGTTGTCTAGTATGTTCACTATTTTATTTAAGGATTACATTGCAATAATAAACATGTGTTTAATGTACCCTAAGATTTTTTGTTCAAACAAAGCCAATAATGCCATTTTTTGTGGTCCCCTTTATTTAGAAAAGTATCCAAAAGTACCAAAATACATTTTGATACCGGTACCAAAATATTGCTATTGGGCCAACCCTAATGTGTGGTATCTGATGTGCATGGAGCAGTTTCTGCATCATTCTATGAGGTAACACAGCTCCCTCATCAATGGTGACATGACAACATGGACACAAGACTTACCTTCAGGCCTGTACTGAGCAATAATGGTGACCGTCTGCCCAGCTCTCTTCAGGGCGGCAGCTGCCTGCTCGTGTGTGGCGTTCCTTAGATTCACACCGTTCACCTGCAACCCAAACAATGACAAGAATATCATCATGTTGGAAATAGCTGAGGGTTCTTTTAACATCAATAAATACCGTATTGCATTCATTAAATTATCATATTGTTCTACCATTTTAAATAGCCTTTAAATGATAATTTAGATAGTTTAAAAATGCATTTGGGCTGTGAACACACCTTTTAGTGCAGAGCTGGGCAAATATTTGGACTCGGGGGGCCACATGGAGAGAAAAAATGTGTCTGGGGGGCCAATGTGTATGTGTGTATAAATGATATATACACATTTAACTGTAAAAAATATATTGTACAGTATGTGTGTTTGGGTCCCTTTTTTCCCAGGAACACTAATACCAAAAGTCACAAAGTCCCATAGAGTTGTAGAAACAGACCATCTAAAAAAAAACGGAATGGAATTTTACAGTTTTTTACTGAACGTGACACCCAAAATGTACATGAAAATAGAGAAAGTGGGATTTACAATATTAACTATGAACAATAAAACACTGAATATTAACAACATATGAACATCACTCTTATTTTACTTGGGATTTACAATATTAACTATGAACAATAAAACACTGAATATTAACAACATATGAACATCACTCCTCTTTTACGTGGGATTTACAATATTAACTATGAACAATAAAACACTGAATATTAACAACATATGAACATCGGTCCTCTTTTACGTGGGATTTACAATATTAACTATGAAAAATAAAACACTGAATATTAAGAAACATATGAACATCGCTCCTCTTTTACGTGTGATTTACAATATTAACTATGAACAATAAAACACTGAATATTAACAACATATGAACATCGGTCCTCTTACGTGGGATTTACAATATTAACTATGAAAAATAAAACACTGAATATTAAGAAACATATGAACATCGCTCCTCTTTTACGTGTGATTTACAATATTAACTATGAACAATAAAACACTGAATATTAACAAAATATGAACATCATTCCTATTTTACGTGGGATTTACAATATTAACTATGAAAAATAAAACACTGAATATTAAGAAACATATGAACATCGCTCCTCTTTTACGTGGGATTTACAATATTAACTATGAACAATAAAACACTGAATATTAACAACATATGAACATCACTCCTCTTTTACGTGGGATTTACAATAATAACTATGAACAATAAAACACTGAATATTAACAAAAAAATGAACATCATTCCTATTTTACGTGGGATTTATAATATTAACTATGAAAAATAAAACACTGAATATTAAGAAACATGAACACCGCTCCTCTTTTACGTGGGATTTACAATATTAACTATGAACAATAAAACACTGAATATTAACAACATATGAACATCACTCCTCTTTTACGTGGGATTTACAATATTAACTATGAAAAATAAAACACTGAATATTAAGAAACATGAACACCGCTCCTCTTTTACGTGGGATTTACAATATTAACTATGAACAATAAAACACTGAATATTAACAACATATGAACATCACTCCTCTTTTACGTGGGATTTACAATATTAACTATGAAAAATAAAACACTGAATATTAAGAAACATATGAACATCGCTCCTCTTTTACGTGGGATTTACAATATTAACTATGAACAATAAAACACTGAATATTAAAAAAATATGAACATCACTCCTATTTTACGTGGGATTTACAATATTAACAATGAACAATAAAACACTGAATATTAACAACATATGAACATCGCTCCTCTTTTACGTGGGATTTACAATATTAACTATGAACAATAAAACACTGAATATTAACAACATATGAACATCGGTCCTCTTTTACGTGGGATTTACAATATTAACTATGAAAAATAAAACACTGAATATTAAGAAACATATGAACATCGCTCCTCTTTTACGTGTGATTTACAATATTAACTATGAACAATAAAACACTGAATATTAACAACATATGAACATCGGTCCTCTTTTACGTGGGATTTACAATATTAACTATGAAAAATAAAACACTGAATATTAAGAAACATATGAACATCGCTCCTCTTTTACGTGTGATTTACAATATTAACTATGAACAATAAAACACTGAATATTAACAAAATATGAACATCATTCCTATTTTACGTGGGATTTACAATATTAACTATGAAAAATAAAACACTGAATATTAAGAAACATATGAACATCGCTCCTCTTTTACGTGGGATTTACAATATTAACTATGAACAATAAAACACTGAATATTAACAACATATGAACATCACTCCTCTTTTACGTGGGATTTACAATAATAACTATGAACAATAAAACACTGAATATTAACAAAAAAATGAACATCATTCCTATTTTACGTGGGATTTATAATATTAACTATGAAAAATAAAACACTGAATATTAAGAAACATGAACACCGCTCCTCTTTTACGTGGGATTTACAATATTAACTATGAACAATAAAACACTGAATATTAACAACATATGAACATCACTCCTCTTTTACGTGGGATTTACAATATTAACTATGAAAAATAAAACACTGAATATTAAGAAACATGAACACCGCTCCTCTTTTACGTGGGATTTACAATATTAACTATGAACAATAAAACACTGAATATTAACAACATATGAACATCACTCCTCTTTTACGTGGGATTTACAATATTAACTATGAAAAATAAAACACTGAATATTAAGAAACATATGAACATCGCTCCTCTTTTACGTGGGATTTACAATATTAACTATGAACAATAAAACACTGAATATTAAAAAAATATGAACATCACTCCTATTTTACGTGGGATTTACAATATTAACAATGAACAATAAAACACTGAATATTAACAACATATGAACATCGCTCCTCTTTTACATGGGATTTGCAATATTAACTATGAACAATAAAACACTGAATATTAACAAAAAAATGAACATCATTCCTATTTTACGTGGGATTTATAATATTAACTATGAAAAATAAAACACTGAATATTAAGAAACATGAACATCGCTCCTCTTTTACGTGGGATTTACAATATTAACTATGAACAATAAAACACTGAATATTAACAAAATATGAACATCATTCTTATTTTACGTGGGATTTACAATATTAACTATAAACAATAAAACACTGAATATTAAGAAAATATGAACATCACTCCTATTTTACGTGGGATTTACAATATTAACTATGAACAATAAAACACTGAATATTAACAACATATGAACATCACTCCTCTTTTACATTGGATTTACAATATTAACTATGAACAATAAAACACTGAATATTAACAAAATATGAACATTACTCCTGTTTTATGTGAGATTTACAATATTACTATGAACAATAAAACACTGAATATTAACAAAATATGAACATCGCTCCTCTTTTACGTGAGATTTACAATATTACTATGAACAATAAAACACTGAATATTAACAACATATGAACATCGCTCCTCTTTTACGTGGGATTTACAATATTAACTATGAACAATAAAACACTGAGTATTAACACCATATGAACATCGCTCCTATTTTACGTGGGATATACAATATTAACTATGAACAATAAAACACTGAATATTAACACCATATGAACATCGCTCCTATTTTACGTGGGATTTACAATATTAACTATGAACAATAAAACACTGAATATTAAGAAACATATGAACATCGCTCCTCTTTTACGTGGGATTTACAATATTAACTATGAACAATAAAACACTGAATATTAACAACATATGAACATCACTCATCTTTTACGTGGGACTTACAATATTAACTATGAACAATAAAACACTGAATATTAAGAAACATATGAACATCACTACTCACTACTCTTTTACGTGGGATTTACAATATTAACTATGAAGAATAAAACCCTGAATATTAACAACATATGAACATGGCTCCTCTTTTACGTGGGATTAACAATATTAACTATGAACAATAAAACACTGAATATTAACAACATGTGAACATCTTTTACTTTTCAGGCCAGCTCCTCAATAATTGTGTATCTTTTTCAATCAAGCAAAACCCAACAAAAATGTAACAAACAGCAAAATATTAACGCAAAGTGTAACAAACACCTACAATATGATACTAACGTTAGCATCACCAGTCGAGCTGGAAATAATGGCCAATCTCCCCAAATCGATTCAGTTTCAATTCATTCAGGTCCAAAATTGGTTAATAGGGATTCGATTCAAGCGACACTTAAACATTGAAAATGTCTCAAATTGTCATAAAATGTTGTTTTCTCTTTACTATAAACAACTTTGGACAGTTTAAACTTTCTTAAATGTCTCAAAAGTGCCACTTTGCAATAGTAAAAAGGAAGTGAAAGTGTACTTGTATTACAAATTACATTTCAGGTGTTTCTTCAAGTGGAAAATAATAACAGTCAATATGTAAGCGATTCTTCCGGGGCTCTTATTTTGTTAGCCTCGTCAGACAGGATGTAACACACAGTGATTATATTGTGTCAGTTGGAAGTTTGCGCTCATTTTTCATTTTTTTTTCCCGGATGCACTTGAGGGCAGTGTTGATGAAGATGTCAACAAAATTAGTGCTGTTAAGTGATTGAACATTTTTTGTGATCAATAATTATGATCTGTAATTAATCTATGTCACCTCATTTGGTATCATAGCAGTCTTATTCCATTTATTTGCTCTCTGTAACAGAACAGTGAATATAAATAATAAATGAATGAATATACCATAAGTAAGTAAACAAATATTCAATACATAAATAATCATTGTCTCTCTCTTTAAAAAAAAAAAAAAAAGGTTTAAGATATTTATGATAATTGTTCTTCTTTGTACTTTGTGAACACTTGTAGTTCGAACAGTCTCTTGAACTGAATCATATTGGTGCTTTGTTGCAGTGACGTGCGGTGAGGTTGATGGCTGGTGAGGCACTGACTTCATCACAGTCACATTTACAAACATAAAGAGTATCTTATTCACCATTTGATTGGCAGCAGTTAACAGGTTATGTTTAAAAGCTCATACCAGCATTCTTCCCTGCTTGGCACTCAGCATCAAGGCTTGGAATTGGGGGTTAAATCACCAAAAATGATTCCCGTGCGCGGCGCCACTGCTGCCCACTGCTCCCCTCACCTCCCAGGGGGTGATCAAGGGGATGGGTCAAATGCAGAGGACAAATTTCACCACACCTAGTGTGTGTGTGACAATCATTGGTACTTTAACTTAACTTTAACTTTACACATACAAACTGTAGCACACAAAAAAGCACATTTAATAAAAAAACGTTATTATGGTCTTACCTTTACTTATAAATGTGCCGCTGTTGTGCTGGATTAATGAACCCCCTGATGAGAGTGTTATATCAACTAAAGCCCTCACTTCAACTTTCCACGTGCAAGATTGAATCTATTTAAAAAAGTGTAACCGAGGGTTTACAAATGTGGCCTATACTGTATGAAACTACAAAATAACAAACACGGAGGCTCCAGTTTACACGAGGACCACTTTATTTACCTTCTTTCAAAAACTTCCGCTCCACTCCAACGTGTCAAAATTCCGCTCTTAGCGCCTTCAAAATAAGAGCTCAAGGCATATACTGTATAACAGCGCATAACAGGAACTTAACATCACAAAGAGGAAAGCCCATAAAAATAGGTTACAAAAGTTATTTAATAAGAAGCCAAAAAGTGCAAAAACAATAATGTTCGTGTTGGAGGAGTTGTGAATTAGATACACCTGCAGTCTGCAGGTGTACCTAATGTTGTGACCCAGCAGTCATTCGCAACTCCTCCAACACGAACATTATTGTTTTTGCACTTTTTGACTTCTTATGAAATAACTTTTTTAAATAGATTCAATCTTTCACGTGGAAAGTTTAAGTGTGGGCTTTAGTTGATATAACACTCCCATCAGGGGTTGCCGTGCAATCTACGGCGGGGGTGCAGGAGGCCAGCCTCAGCCAGTGAGTCTTTTGCAGCCGTTTTATGATCGCTCAGCACAAGAAATACTTTACACACATACAGTTGTTGACAAAATACACTGTACATTATATACCTCAGCTAACTAAACTATAGAAATGTATAATATAGTTCATATAGCAATACGGTCTCACTGCACAGCAGACCAGCAGTTAGTCGAGTCCGTCCATGTTGAGGCACTGAGTGACGTGCCTCGACTGGCTGCTGATCACCGCACCGTCTCTTCTCAGTATTTGAACGGCAAATGTGAAAATTCAGTGATTTTGAATAAAAATAATCTAAAACTGGTGAAGTTAAATGGAAAATAACTTTATAGTCTAATCACTGGATACATTTAACAACTTAATATATATTTTTTTCTTTTTAAATTTTTTTTCTTACCATGATGGCAGGTGAGGCCCCGCCTCAACTGCCTCTAGTGACTGCACGTCACTGCTTTGTTGGATTTCTTTGCTTAATCCATTCTACAATTTAATTCCACATACAGATATACAAAAGGTTTTAAGTGTTGTACGTGCAAATGTTTTAAATGACATTTTTCTCTAAGGTTATATTTCTGCTCTTTAGTTGAGAGGAACTGTTGTATATTCCTGGCTAGCAGGTTATAGTTTGATTTGTACATAATTTTAGCTGTTTGCAAATTCACTATGTCGTGGAATTTCAGTATTTATTTTTGTTTCAATAAATAAAGGGTTTGTATGTTCTCTATATCCAACATTATGTATTATAACTGATCTTTTTTGTAACACAGTTAATGACTGAAGCGCACATTTGTAGTTATTTCCCATATTTCTACACAATAATCAGATATGGTAACACCAGTGAGCAGTAGAGATTATTAAGTGATTTTTGGTCCAGAAAACGCAGTCGTGTCATCATGTCAGATTTACAATATAACTAAAACTACTCGAACTTACTAAAGAGCCCCATGTGTGATGTCTGTCGGAATGTTTTCATGCATATTTGTACTTCGTAATGTAATTCAGCTAGCGTGTTTAGCATGAACTAACATGCTAACATATGAAAAACGCCAGATAATATGTCTTACCTTATACACACACCATAATAATATTGATTAATTGATTGATTGAAACTTTTATTAGTAGATTGCACGGTTCAGTACATATTCTGTACAGTTGACCACTAAATGGTAACACCCGAATAAGTTTTTCAACTTATTTGTCCACGTAAATCAATTCATGGTAATACTCCTATGTTGAAGCACAATACTATCCATCAAGTGGTGCGGCTTCATAGCTTACCAAAAGTCCGACCAAAAGTCCTACTAAAAGTCGCATTCTGAGGTCCGAGAGCCGCCTCCAGCTCGTGGTGCCCAAGACGAGACTTAAAACCAGGGGAGACAGGGGCCTTCTCTGTGGTCGGCCCTAAGCTCTGGAACACTCCGCCCCTCCATGTTCCAACTGCTCCCACAGTGGAGTGTTTTAAGTCTCGTCTTAAGACCCACTTTTATTCTCTGGCTTTTAACACTACGTGAGTTGTGTGTTCCTCTTTTTTTTTACATTTTGATTTCTATTCATTGTCTTAATTGGTTTTACCCTTTAAAATACAAACCCCGTTTCCATATGAGTTGGATGTAAATATAAACGGAATACAATGATTTGCAAATCCTTTTCAACCCATATTCAGTTGAATGCACTACAAAGACAAGATATTTGATGTTCAAACTCATAAAAAAATTTTTTTTTGCAAATAATAATTAACTTAGAATTTCATGGCTGCAATACGTGCCAAAGTAGTTGGGAAAGGGCATGTTCACCACTGTGTTACATCACCTTTTCTTTTAACAACACTCAATAAATGATTGGGAACTGAGGAAACTAATTGTTGAAGCTTTGAAAGTGGAATTCTTTCCCATTCTTGTTTTATGTAGAGCTTCAGTCGTTCAACAGTCCGGGGTCTCCGCTGTCGTATTTTACGCTTCATAATGCGCCACACATTTTCGATGGGAGACAGGTCTGGACTGCAGGTGGACCAGGAAAGTACCTGCACTCTTTTTTTACAAAGCCACACTGTTGTAACACGTGCTGAAAGTGGCTTGGCATTGTCTTGCTGAAATAAGCAGGGGCGTCCATGAAAAAGACGGCGCTTAGATGGCAGCATATGTTGTTCCAAAACCTGTATGTACCTTTCAGCATTAATGGTGCCTTCACAGATGTGTAAGTTACCCATGCCTTGGGCACTAATATACCCCCATACCATCACAGCTTTTGAACTTTGCGTCGATAACAGTCCTTTGGTCCGGATGACACGATGTCGAATATTTCCAAAAACAATTTGAAATGTTGACTCGTCAGACCACAGAACACTTTTCCACTTTGCATCAGTCCATCTTAGATGATCTCGGGCCCAGAGAAGTCGGCGGAGTTTCTGGATGTTGTTGATAAATGGCGTTCGCTTTGCATAGTAGAGCTTTAACTTGCACTTACAGATGTAGCGACAAACTGTATTTAGTGACAGTGGTTTTCTGAAGTGTTCCTGAGTCCATGTGGTGATATCCTTTAGAGATTGATGTCGCTTTTTGATACAGTGCCGTCTGAGGGATGGAAGGTCACGGTCATTCAATGTTGGTTTCCGGCCATGCCGCTTACGTGGAGTGATTTCTCCACATTCTCTGAACCTTTTGATGATATTATGGAGCGTAGATGTTGAAATCCCTAAATTTCTTGCAATTGCACTTTGAGAAACGTTGTTCTTAAACTGTTTGACTATTTGCTCACGCAGTTGTGGACAAAGGGGTGTACCTCGCCCCATCCTTTCTTGTGAAAGACTGAGCATTTTTTGGGAAGCTGTTTTTATACCCAATCATGGCACCCACCTGTTCCCAATCAGCCTGCACACCTGTGGGATGTTCCAAATAAGTGTTTGATGAGCATTCCTCAACTTTATCAGTATTTATTGCCACCTTTCCCAACTTCTTTGTCACGTGTTGCTGGCATCAAATTCTAAAGTTAATGATTATTTGCAACAAAAAAAAAACATTTATCAGTTTGAACATCAAATATGTTGTCTTTGTGGCATATTCAACTGAATATGGCTTGAAAATGATTTGCAAATCATTGTATTCCGTTTATATTTACATCTAATACTATTTCCCAACTCATATGGAAACGGGGTTTGTAATTTGTAATCATATTTCTTTGTATATAGTTTTTATATTTATTAATTTTTTTGTTTTTATTCAGTCATTGGTGGAGCTAAGGATAATACTTGAATATTGTTTTTAATTTTGTTGTGCAGCACTTTGGAAACATTTTTGTTGTTTAAATGTGCTACACAAATAAAGTGGATGGATTGATACTTAAAACATTTTGCAAGATTTTTGAGCGCCGTGTGTAATGTTCTATATTTTCAATGGAACATGTTTAATGTAAATGTAAAAGACAATATAACATACATACATAAACGTGGACGCATGTCAAAAAGTGCAATATATTTATCTGTATAGTAATCTATTTATTTATTTATATATATTTATATTTATTTATTTGTTTTATATATATATTTATATATTATTTATATATATTTATTATTTATATATGCACCTTATTGCTTTTTTATCCTGCACTACCATGAGCTTATGTAACAAAATTTCGTTCTTATCTGTACTGTAAAGTTCAAATTTGAATGACAATAAAAAGGAAGTCTAAGTCTAAGTCTAAGTCTAAATGTTGGTGTTGTTTACTTGAGTCATATCGCCATCATAATGCAGTCTACACATATCTCTTATGTGTGACTGCCATCTACCGGTCACACTTATCATGACATTATGTAACAAATAAAATTGCTTCGGGGTCGGTAAGCACAACCAGAATTATTCTGTACATTAGGCGCACCAGGTTATAAGGCGCACTGTCGAGTTTTGAGAGAAAAAAATGATTTTAAGTGCGCCTTATAGTCCGGAAAATACGGTATGTGTTCTTGTCTCTAATAAGGAGTGTGAATGAAAACTCTAAAAAAGTGCAGTTCCCCTTTAAGCCAAGCTGGTGTTTGAAGTGAGGACTAAAAGGTGGAGATACTGACCGACAAAATGCGGTCGCCTCTCCGCAGCTCGCCGCTCAGGTCGGCCGGTCCTCCGGCCAGGATGAAGGAGACGAAGATGCCCTCGCCGTCCTCACCGCCCACGATGTTGAAGCCCAGTCCTGTGGAGCCCTTGTGCAGCAACACCTTCCTCGGTTCCCTGCCAGGGACCACAAAAGTGTGAGGCCGGGGGGCAGCGACACCAAAAATCATGCAAAGACACAGGTGAAGGAAGGGACAGCCATCTTTTATCAGTTTAGTCTTGATCATGTTTGTATGTTAAACACCACACTTCCTGTAAAATAACATCACTCAATGTTGATTTTTACAGCCACACAAACACACACGTCACCACCCACACCCACAAAATGAGACACATTCTGCTCCACAGACCCCACTCAATCTCCATGTTTTTTTGTTGTTGTTTTTTTTGCATTACCCGCCGCGATGACTCATTCTCCCAGAGAAAGGCTTTTTTTTCCAGACCCCTCGGTTTTTGAAAATTCGCTTCGGAGGCCCGACTGGTCAAACGCAGACACACACACGTCGAGGCCTTGCAGGCACGCACGTAAGTAAAATCCACTTTCAAACCGTTATTCAATATAGTGTAATAATACACTATAAAAACACAACAACCGTAGATTTTACAGTATGAAGAAAATAGCATGAAATTTTACGGGCCTTGCAGGCACGCACGTAAGTAAAATCCACTTTCGAACCGTTATTCAATATAGAGTAATAATACACTATAAAAACACAACAACCGTAGATTTTACAGTACAAAGAAAATAGCATTAATTATTCCGGGCCTTGCAGGCACGTATGTAAGTAAAATCCACTTTCAAACCGTTATTCAATATAGAGTAATAATACACTATAAAAACACAACAACCGAAGATTTTACAGTATAAAAAACTAGCATGAATTTTTCCCGGCCTTGCAGGCACGCACGTAAGTAAAATCCACTTTCAAACAGTTATTCAATATAGAGTAATAATACACTATAAAAACACAACAACCGTAGATTTTACAGTATAAAAAAACTAGCATGATTTTTCCCGGCCTTGCAGGCACGCACGTAAGTAAAATCCACTTTCAAACCGTTATTCAATATAGAGTAATAATACACTACAAAAACACAACAACCGAAGATTTTACAGTATAAAAAACTAGCATGAATTTTTCCCGGCCTTGCAGGCACGCACGTAAGTAAAATCCACTTTCAAACAGTTATTAAATATAGAGTAATAATACACTATAAAAACACAACAACCGTAGATTTTACAGTATAAAAAACTAGCATGATTTTTCCCGGCCTTGCAGGCACGCACGTAAGTACAATCCACTTTCAAACCGTTATTCAATATAGAGTAATAATACACTATAAAAACACAACAACCGTAGATTTTACAGGTTACAACAACTAGCATGAATTTTTCCCGGCCTTGCAGGCACGCACGTACGTAAAGTACACTTTCAAACCATTATTTAATATGGATTAATAATACACTATAAAAACACAACAACCATGGATTTTACAGTATAAAAAAACTAGCATTAATTTTTTCCGGCCTTGCAGGCACGCACGTAAGTAAAATCCACTTTCAAACAGTTATTCAATATAGAGTAATAATACACTATAAAAACACAACAACCGTAGATTTTACAGTATAAAAAACTAGCATGAATTTTCCCCGGCCTTGCAGGCACGCACGTAAGTACAATCCACTTTCAAACCGTTATTCAATATAGAATAATAATACACTATAAAAACACAACAACCGTAGATTTTACAGTATGAAGAAAATAGCATGAAATTTTACGGGCCTTGCAGGCACGCACGTAAGTAAAATCCACTTTCAAACCGTTATTCAATATAGAGTAATAATACACTATAAAAACACAACAACCGTAGATTTTACAGTACAAAGAAAATAGCATTAATTATTCCGGGCCTTGCAGGCACGTATGTAAGTAAAATCCACTTTCAAACCGTTATTCAATATAGAGTAATAATACACTATAAAAACACAACAACCGAAGATTTTACAGTATAAAAAACTAGCATGAATTTTTCCCGGCCTTGCAGGCACGCACGTAAGTAAAATCCACTTTCAAACAGTTATTCAATATAGAGTAATAATACACTATAAAAACACAACAACCGTAGATTTTACAGTATAAAAAAACTAGCATGATTTTTCCCGGCCTTGCAGGCACGCACGTAAGTAAAATCCACTTTCAAACCGTTATTCAATATAGAGTAATATTACACTATAAAAACACAACAACCGAAGATTTTACAGTATAAAAAACTAGCATGAATTTTTCCCGGCCTTGCAGGCACGCACGTAAGTAAAATCCACTTTCAAACAGTTATTCAATATAGAGTAATAATAGACTATAAAAACACAACAACCGTAGATTTTACAGTATAAAAAACTAGCATGATTTTTCCCGGCCTTGCAGGCACGCACGTAAGTACAATCCACTTTCAAACCGTTATTCAATATAGAGTAATAATACACTATAAAAACACAACAACCGTAGATTTTACAGGTTACAACAACTAGCATGAATTTTTCCCGGCCTTGCAGGCACGCACGTACGTAAAGTACACTTTCAAACCATTATTTAATATGGATTAATAATACACTATAAAAACATAACAACCATGGATTTTACAGTATAAAAAAACTAGCATGAATTTTTCCCGGCCTTGCAGGCACGCACGTAAGTAAAATCCACTTTCAAACAGTTATTCAATATAGAGTAATAATACACTATAAAAACACAACAACCGTAGATTTTACAGTATAAAAAACTAGCATTAATTTTCCCCGGCCTTGCAGGCACGCACGTAAGTACAATCCACTTTCAAACCGTTATTCAATATAGAATAATAATACACTATAAAAACACAACAACCGTAGATTATACAGGATAAAAAAACTAGCACAAATTTTTCCCAGACTTGCAGGCACGCACGTACGTAAAATCCACTTTCAAACAGTTATTCAATATAGAGTAATAATACACTATAAAAACACAACAACCGTAGATTTTACAGTATAAAAAACTAGCATGATTTTTCCCGGCCTTGCAGGCACGCACGTAAGTACAATCCACTTTCAAACCGTTATTCAATATAGAGTAATAATACACTATAAAAACACAACAACCGTAGATTTTACAGGTTACAACAACTAGCATGAATTTTTCCCGGCCTTGCAGGCACGCACGTACGTAAAGTACACTTTCAAACCATTATTTAATATGGATTAATAATACACTATAAAAACACAACAACCATGGATTTTACAGTATAAAAAAACTAGCATTAATTTTTTCCGGCCTTGCAGGCACGCACGTAAGTAAAATCCACTTTCAAACAGTTATTCAATATAGAGTAATAATACACTATAAAAACACAACAACCGTAGATTTTACAGTATAAAAAACTAGCATGAATTTTCCCCGGCCTTGCAGGCACGCACGTAAGTACAATCCACTTTCAAACCGTTATTCAATATAGAATAATAATACACTATAAAAACACAACAACCGTACATTTTACAGTATGAAGAAAATAGCATGAAATTTTACGGGCCTTGCAGGCACGCACGTAAGTAAAATCCACTTTCAAACCGTTATTCAATATAGAGTAATAATACACTATAAAAACACAACAACCGTAGATTTTACAGTACAAAGAAAATAGCATTAATTATTCCGGGCCTTGCAGGCACGTATGTAAGTAAAATCCACTTTCAAACCGTTATTCAATATAGAGTAATAATACACTATAAAAACACAACAACCGAAGATTTTACAGTATAAAAAACTAGCATGAATTTTTCCCGGCCTTGCAGGCACGCACGTAAGTAAAATCCACTTTCAAACAGTTATTCAATATAGAGTAATAATACACTATAAAAACACAACAACCGTAGATTTTACAGTATAAAAAAACTAGCATGATTTTTCCCGGCCTTGCAGGCACGCACGTAAGTAAAATCCACTTTCAAACCGTTATTCAATATAGAGTAATATTACACTATAAAAACACAACAACCGAAGATTTTACAGTATAAAAAACTAGCATGAATTTTTCCCGGCCTTGCAGGCACGCACGTAAGTAAAATCCACTTTCAAACAGTTATTCAATATAGAGTAATAATAGACTATAAAAACACAACAACCGTAGATTTTACAGTATAAAAAACTAGCATGATTTTTCCCGGCCTTGCAGGCACGCACGTAAGTACAATCCACTTTCAAACCGTTATTCAATATAGAGGAATAATACACTATAAAAACACAACAACCGTAGATTTTACAGGTTACAACAACTAGCATGAATTTTTCCCGGCCTTGCAGGCACGCACGTACGTAAAGTACACTTTCAAACCATTATTTAATATGGATTAATAATACACTATAAAAACATAACAACCATGGATTTTACAGTATAAAAAAACTAGCATGAATTTTTCCCGGCCTTGCAGGCACGCACGTAAGTAAAATCCACTTTCAAACAGTTATTCAATATAGAGTAATAATACACTATAAAAACACAACAACCGTAGATTTTACAGTATAAAAAACTAGCATTAATTTTCCCCGGCCTTGCAGGCACGCACGTAAGTACAATCCACTTTCAAACCGTTATTCAATATAGAATAATAATACACTATAAAAACACAACAACCGTAGATTATACAGGATACAAAAACTAGCACAAATTTTTCCCAGACTTGCAGGCACGCACGTACGTAAAATCCACTTTCAAACAGTTATTCAATTGAGAGTAATAATACACAATAAAAACACAACAAACGCAGATTTTACAGTATAAAAAACTAGCATTAATTTTTCCGGGCCTTGCAGGCACGTATGTAAGTAAAATCCACTTTCAAACCGTTATTCAATATAGAGTAATAATACACTATAAAAACACAACAACCGTAGATTTTACAGGATACAAAAACTAGCATGAATTTTTCCCGGCCTTGGAGGCACTCAAGTAAGTAAAATACACTTTCAAACCGTTATTTCATATGGAGTAATAATACACTATAAAAACACAACAACCGTAGATTTTACAGTATAAAAAAAACTAGCATGAATTTTTCCGGCCTTGCAGGCACGCACTTAAGTTAAATCCACTTTCAAACCGTTATTCAATATAGAGTAATAATACACTATAAAAACACAACAACCGTAGATTATACAGGATACAAAACCTAGCACAAATTTTTCCCAGACTTGCAGGCACGCACGTACGTAAAATCCACTTTCAAACAGTTATTCAAGTGAGAGTAATAATACACAATAAAAACACAACAAACGCAGATTTTACAGTATAAAAAACTAGCATTAATTTTTCCGGGCCTTGCAGGCACGTATGTAAGTAAAATCCACTTTCAAACCGTTATTCAATATAGAGTAATAATACACTATAAAAACACAACAACCGTAGATTTTACAGGATACAAAAACTAGCATGAATTTTTCCCGGCCTTGGAGGCACTCAAGTAAGTAAAGTACACTTTCAAACCGTTATTTCATATGGAGTAATAATACACTATAAAAACACAACAACCGTAGATTTTACAGTATAAAAAAAACTAGCATGAATTTTTCCGGCCTTGCAGGCACGCACTTAAGTTAAATCCACTTTCAAACCGTTATTCAATATAGAGTAATAATACACTATAAAAACACAACAACCGTAGATTTTACAGGATACAAAAACTAGCATGAATTTTTCTCGGCCTTGGACACACTTTCAAACCGTTATTCAATATGGAGTAATAATACACAATAAAAACACAACAACCGTAGATTTTACAGTATAAAAAACTAGCATGAATTTTTCCCGGCCTTGCAGGTACGCAAGTAAGTAATATCCACTTTCAAACGGTTATTCAATATAGAGTAATAATACACTATAAAAACACAACATCCGTAGATTTTACAGTATAAAAAAACTAGCATGAATTTTTCCCGGCCTTGCAGGCACGCACGTAAGTAAAATCCACTTTCAAACCGTTATTCAATATAGAGTAATAATACACTACAAAAACACAACAACCGTAGATTTTACAGGATACAAAAACTAGCATGAATTTTTCCCGGCCTTGCAGGCACGCAAGTGAGTACAATCCACTTTCAAACCGTTATTCAATATAGAGTAATAATACACTATAAAAACACAACATCCGTAGATTTTACAGTATAAAACAACTAGCATGAATTTTTCCCGGCCTTGCAGGCACGCACGTAAGTAAAATCCACTTTCAAACCGTTATTCAATATAGAGTAATAATACACTACAAAAACACAACAACCGTAGATTTTACAGGATACAAAAACTAGCATGAATTTTTCCCGGCCTTGCAGGCACGCAAGTGAGTACAATCCACTTTCAAACCGTTATTCAATATAGAGTAATAATACACTATAAAAACACAACAACCGTAGATTTTACAGTATAAAAAAACTAGCATGAATTTTTCCCGGCCTTGCAGGCACGCACGTAAGTAAAATCCACTTTCAAACCGTTATTCAATATAGAGTAATAATACACTACAAAAACACAACAACCGTAGATTTTGCAGGATACAAAAACTAGCATGAATTTTTCCCGGCCTTGCAGGCACGCAAGTGAGTACAATCCACTTTCAAACCGTTATTCAATATAGAGTAATAATACACTATAAAAACACAACATCCGTAGATTTTACAGTATAAAAAAACTAGCATGAATTTTTCCCGGCCTTGCAGGCACGCGCGTAAGTAAAATCCACTTTCAAACCGTTATTCAATATAGAGTAATAATACACTACAAAAACACAACAACCGTAGATTTTACAGGATACAAAAACTAGCATGAATTTTTCCCGGCCTTGGAGGCACTCACGTAAGTAAAGTACACTTTCAAACCGTTATTTCATCCATCCATCCATCCATTTTCTACCGCTTATTCCCTTTGGGGTTGCAGGGGCGCTGGAGCCTATCTCAGCTACAATCGGGCGGAAGGCGGTGTACACCCTGGACAAGTCGCCACCTCATCGCAGGGCCAACACAGATAGACAAGACAACACTCACACTCACATCCACACACTAGGGCCAATTTAGTGTTGCCAATCAACTTATCCCCAGGTGCATGTCTTTGGAGGTGGGAGGAAGCCGGAGTACCCGGAGGGAACCCACGCAGTCACGGGGAGGACATGCAAACTCCACACAGAAAGATCCCGAGGCCGGGATTGAACCCAAGACTACTCAGGACCTTCGTATTGTGAGGCAGATGCACTAACCCCTCTGCCACCGTGAAGCCCCCGTTATTTCATATGGAGTAATAATACACTATAAAAACACAACAACCGTAGATTTTACAGTATAAAAAAAACTAGCATGAATTTTTCCGGCCTTGCAGGCACGCACTTAAGTTAAATCCACTTTCAAACCGTTATTCAATATAGAGTAATAATACACTATAAAAACACAACAACCGTAGATTTTACAGGATACAAAAACTAGCATGAATTTTTCCCGGCCTTGGAGGCACTCAAGTAAGTAAAGTACACTTTCAAACCGTTATTTCATATGGAGTAATAATACACTATAAAAACACAACAACCGTAGATTTTACAGTATAAAAAAAACTAGCATGAATTTTTCCGGCCTTGCAGGCACGCACTTAAGTTAAATCCACTTTCAAACCGTTATTCAATATAGAGTAATAATACACTATAAAAACACAACAACCGTAGATTATACAGGATACAAAACCTAGCACAAATTTTTCCCAGACTTGCAGGCACGCACGTACGTAAAATCCACTTTCAAACAGTTATTCAAGTGAGAGTAATAATACACAATAAAAACACAACAAACGCAGATTTTACAGTATAAAAAACTAGCATTAATTTTTCCGGGCCTTGCAGGCACGTATGTAAGTAAAATCCACTTTCAAACCGTTATTCAATATAGAGTAATAATACACTATAAAAACACAACAACCGTAGATTTTACAGGATACAAAAACTAGCATGAATTTTTCCCGGCCTTGGAGGCACTCAAGTAAGTAAAGTACACTTTCAAACCGTTATTTCATATGGAGTAATAATACACTATAAAAACACAACAACCGTAGATTTTACAGTATAAAAAAAACTAGCATGAATTTTTCCGGCCTTGCAGGCACGCACTTAAGTTAAATCCACTTTCAAACCGTTATTCAATATAGAGTAATAATACACTATAAAAACACAACAACCGTAGATTTTACAGGATACAAAAACTAGCATGAATTTTTCTCGGCCTTGGACACACTTTCAAACCGTTATTCAATATGGAGTAATAATACACAATAAAAACACAACAACCGTAGATTTTACAGTATAAAAAACTAGCATGAATTTTTCCCGGCCTTGCAGGTACGCAAGTAAGTAATATCCACTTTCAAACGGTTATTCAATATAGAGTAATAATACACTATAAAAACACAACATCCGTAGATTTTACAGTATAAAAAAACTAGCATGAATTTTTCCCGGCCTTGCAGGCACGCACGTAAGTAAAATCCACTTTCAAACCGTTATTCAATATAGAGTAATAATACACTACAAAAACACAACAACCGTAGATTTTACAGGATACAAAAACTAGCATGAATTTTTCCCGGCCTTGCAGGCACGCAAGTGAGTACAATCCACTTTCAAACCGTTATTCAATATAGAGTAATAATACACTATAAAAACACAACATCCGTAGATTTTACAGTATAAAACAACTAGCATGAATTTTTCCCGGCCTTGCAGGCACGCACGTAAGTAAAATCCACTTTCAAACCGTTATTCAATATAGAGTAATAATACACTACAAAAACACAACAACCGTAGATTTTACAGGATACAAAAACTAGCATGAATTTTTCCCGGCCTTGCAGGCACGCAAGTGAGTACAATCCACTTTCAAACCGTTATTCAATATAGAGTAATAATACACTATAAAAACACAACAACCGTAGATTTTACAGTATAAAAAAACTAGCATGAATTTTTCCCGGCCTTGCAGGCACGCACGTAAGTAAAATCCACTTTCAAACCGTTATTCAATATAGAGTAATAATACACTACAAAAACACAACAACCGTAGATTTTGCAGGATACAAAAACTAGCATGAATTTTTCCCGGCCTTGCAGGCACGCAAGTGAGTACAATCCACTTTCAAACCGTTATTCAATATAGAGTAATAATACACTATAAAAACACAACATCCGTAGATTTTACAGTATAAAAAAACTAGCATGAATTTTTCCCGGCCTTGCAGGCACGCGCGTAAGTAAAATCCACTTTCAAACCGTTATTCAATATAGAGTAATAATACACTACAAAAACACAACAACCGTAGATTTTACAGGATACAAAAACTAGCATGAATTTTTCCCGGCCTTGGAGGCACTCACGTAAGTAAAGTACACTTTCAAACCGTTATTTCATCCATCCATCCATCCATTTTCTACCGCTTATTCCCTTTGGGGTTGCAGGGGCGCTGGAGCCTATCTCAGCTACAATCGGGCGGAAGGCGGTGTACACCCTGGACAAGTCGCCACCTCATCGCAGGGCCAACACAGATAGACAAGACAACACTCACACTCACATCCACACACTAGGGCCAATTTAGTGTTGCCAATCAACTTATCCCCAGGTGCATGTCTTTGGAGGTGGGAGG
This sequence comes from Nerophis lumbriciformis, assembly GCF_033978685.3. NCBI lineage: Eukaryota > Metazoa > Chordata > Actinopteri > Syngnathiformes > Syngnathidae > Nerophis > Nerophis lumbriciformis. Next base: position 287,223 of record NC_084583.2, read on the forward strand.
AAGCCGGAGTACCCGGAGGGAACCCACGCAGTCACGGGGAGGACATGCAAACTCCACACAGAAAGATCCCGAGGCCGGGATTGAACCCAAGACTACTCAGGACCTTCGTATTGTGAGGCAGATGCACTAACCCCTCTGCCACCGTGAAGCCCCCGTTATTTCATATGGAGTAATAATACACTATAAAAACACAACAACCGTAGATTTTACAGTATAAAAAAAACTAGCATGAATTTTTCCGGCCTTGCAGGCACGCACTTAAGTTAAATCCACTTTCAAACCGTTATTCAATATAGAGTAATAATACACTATAAAAACACAACAACCGAAGATTTTACAGTATAAAAAACTAGCATGAATTTTTCCCGGCCTTGCAGGCACGCACGTAAGTAAAATCCACTTTCAAACAGTTATTCAATATAGAGTAATAATACACTATAAAAACACAACAACCGTAGATTTTACAGTATAAAAAAACTAGCATGATTTTTCCCGGCCTTGCAGGCACGCACGTAAGTAAAATCCACTTTCAAACCGTTATTCAATATAGAGTAATAATACACTATAAAAACACAACAACCGAAGATTTTACAGTATAAAAAACTAGCATGAATTTTTCCCGGCCTTGCAGGCACGCACGTAAGTAAAATCCACTTTCAAACAGTTATTCAATATAGAGTAATAATAGACTATAAAAACACAACAACCGTAGATTTTACAGTATAAAAAACTAGCATGATTTTTCCCGGCCTTGCAGGCACGCACGTAAGTACAATCCACTTTCAAACCGTTATTCAATATAGAGTAATAATACACTATAAAAACACAACAACCGTAGATTTTACAGGTTACAACAACTAGCATGAATTTTTCCCGGCCTTGCAGGCACGCACGTACGTAAAGTACACTTTCAAACCATTATTTAATATGGATTAATAATACACTATAAAAACATAACAACCATGGATTTTACAGTATAAAAAAACTAGCATGAATTTTTCCCGGCCTTGCAGGCACGCACGTAAGTAAAATCCACTTTCAAACAGTTATTCAATATAGAGTAATAATACACTATAAAAACACAACAACCGTAGATTTTACAGTATAAAAAACTAGCATGAATTTTCCCCGGCCTTGCAGGCACGCACGTAAGTACAATCCACTTTCAAACCGTTATTCAATATAGAATAATAATACACTATAAAAACACAACAACCGTAGATTTTACAGTATAAAAAAACTAGCATTAATTTTTCCCCGCCTTGCAGGCACGCACGTAAGTAATATCCACTTTCAAACCGTTATTCAATATAGAGTAATAATACACTATAAAAACACAACAACCGTAGATTATACAGGATACAAAAACTAGCACAAATTTTTCCCAGACTTGCAGGCACGCACGTACGTAAAATCCACTTTCAAACAGTTATTCAATTGAGAGTAATAATACACAATAAAAACACAACAAACGCAGATTTTACAGTATAAAAAACTAGCATTAATTTTTCCGGGCCTTGCAGGCACGTATGTAAGTAAAATCCACTTTCAAACCGTTATTCAATATAGAGTAATAATACACTATAAAAACACAACAACCGTAGATTTTACAGGATACAAAAACTAGCATGAATTTTTCCCGGCCTTGGAGGCACTCAAGTAAGTAAAGTACACTTTCAAACCGTTATTTCATATGGAGTAATAATACACTATAAAAACACAACAACCGTAGATTTTACAGTATAAAAAAAACTAGCATGAATTTCTCCGGCCTTGCAGGCACGCACTTAAGTTAAATCCACTTTCAAACCGTTATTCAATATAGAGTAATAATACACTATAAAAACACAACAACCGTAGATTTTACAGGATACAAAAACTAGCATGAATTTTTCTCGGCCTTGGAGGCACTCACGTAAGTAAAGAACACTTTCAAACCGTTATTCAATATGGAGTAATAATACACAATAAAAACACAACAACCGTAGATTTTACAGTATAAAAAACTAGCATGAATTTTTCCCGGCCTTGCAGGTACGCAAGTAAGTAATATCCACTTTCAAACGGTTATTCAATATAGAGTAATAATACACTATAAAAACACAACATCCGTAGATTTTACAGTATAAAAAAACTAGCATGAATTTTTCCCGGCCTTGCAGGCACGCACGTAAGTAAAATCCACTTTCAAACCGTTATTCAATATAGAGTAATAATACACTACAAAAACACAACAACCGTAGATTTTACAGGATACAAAAACTAGCATGAATTTTTCCCGGCCTTGCAGGCACGCAAGTGAGTACAATCCACTTTCAAACCGTTATTCAATATAGAGTAATAATACACTATAAAAACACAACATCCGTAGATTTTACAGTATAAAACAACTAGCATGAATTTTTCCCGGCCTTGCAGGCACGCACGTAAGTAAAATCCACTTTCAAACCGTTATTCAATATAGAGTAATAATACACTATAAAAACACAACATCCGTAGATTTTACAGTACAAAAAAACTAGCATGAATTTTTCCCGGCCTTGCAGGCACGCACGTAAGTAAAGAACACTTTCAAACCGTTATTCAATATGGAGTAATAATACACAATAAAAACACAACAACCGTAGATTTTACAGTACAAAAAACTAGCATGAATTTTTCCCGGCCTTGCAGGCACGGACGTAAGTACAATCCACTTTCAAACCGTTATTCAATATAGAGTAATAATACACTATAAAAACACAACATCCGTAGATTTTACAGTACAAACAAACTAGCATGAATTTTTCCCGGCCTTGCAGGCACGCACGTAAGTAAAATCCACTTTCAAACCGTTATTCAATATAGAGTAATAATACACTATAAAAACACAACAACCGTAGATTTTACAGGATACAAAAACTAGCATGAATTTTTCTCGGCCTTGGAGGCACTCACGTAAGTAAAGAACACTTTCAAACCGTTATTCAATATGGAGTAATAATACACAATAAAAACACAACAACCGTAGATTTTACAGTACAAAAAACTAGCATGAATTTTTCCCGGCCTTGCAGGCACGGACGTAAGTACAATCCACTTTCAAACCGTTATTCAATATAGAGTAATAATACACTATAAAAACACAACATCCGTAGATTTTACAGTACAAACAAACTAGCATGAATTTTTCCCGGCCTTGCAGGCACGTACGTATGTAAAATCCACTTTCAAACCGTTATTCAATATAGAGTATTAATACACTACAAAAACACAACAACCGTAGATTTTACAGGATACAAAAACTAGCATGAATTTTTCTCGGCCTTGGAGGCACTCACGTAAGTAAAGAACACTTTCAAACCGTTATTCAATATGGAGTAATAATACACAATAAAAACACAACAACCGTAGATTTTACAGTACAAAAAACTAGCATGAATTTTTCCCGGCCTTGCAGGCACGCACGTAAGTACAATCCACTTTCAAACCGTTATTCAATATAGAGTAATAATACACTATAAAAACACAACATCCGTAGATTTTACAGTACAAAAAAACTAGCATGAATTTTTCCCGGCCTTGCAGGCACGCACGTATGTAAAATCCACTTTCAAACCGTTATTCAATATAGAGTATTAATACACTACGAAAACACAACAACCGTAGATTTTACAGGATACAAAAACTAGCATGAATTTTTCCCGGCCTTGGAGGCACTCACGTAAGTAAAGTACACTTTCAAACCGTTATTTCATATGGAGTAATAATACACTATAAAAACACAACAACCGTAGATTTTACAGTATAAAAAAACTAGCATGAATTTTCCCGGCCTTGCAGGCACTCACGTAAGTAAAATCCACTTTCAAACCATTATTCAATATAGAGTAATAATACACTATAAAAACACGACAACCGTAGATTTGACAGGATACAAAAACTAGCATGAATTTTTCCCGGCCTTGGAGGCACTCACGTAAGTAAAGTACACTTTCAAACCGTTATTTAATATGGAGTAATAATACACTATAAAAACACAACAACCGTATATTTTACAGTATAAAAAAACTAGCATGAATTTTTCCCGGCCTTGCAGGCACGCACGTAAGTAATATCCACTTTGAAACCGTTATTCAATATAAAGTGATAACACACTATAAAAACACAACAACCGTAGATTTTACAGCATAAAAAAACTAGCATGAATTTTTCCCGGCCTTGCAGGCACTCACGTAATAAGCCAAGGCATTGAAAAGGACACACATCCAGTTCGACACGGAAACACGGCATGGTTCCCAAAAGAACACAGGTATCAAACTCAAGGCCCGGGGGCCAGATCTGGCCCGCCACATCAATTTGTGTGGCCCCCGAAATAGTGGAAATAATATGTCTTAATAAAGTACCTTACCTTTTCTTAATAAATGTATTACACAGATAATTGTACCGTATTTTCCGGATATAAAAGGCGCTCTTAAAATCATTTATTTCCCTCAAAACAAGACAGTGCGTCTTATAACCCGGTGCGCCTAATGTACTGTATACTTCTGGTTTTGCTTACCGATCTCGAAAGCAATTTTACTTGGTACATGGTGTAATGATAAGTGTGACCAGTAGATGGCAGTCACACATAAGAGATACATGTAGACGTGTACACATAATCTATGCAACATTTTGACCAAAGATGCGCCCTATAATCCAGTGCGCCTTATATATGAACAAAAATCAAAAATAGACCATTCATCGGCGGTGCGCCCTATGGTCTGGAAAATACGGTACTGTGTGCGATTACATATATTTACACTTTAATCATCTCTAATAATAAAATAAAATATTATATCATCATACACTTCAAAACAATGTGTTTGTTCAAATTAAGACACATACTTAGTACATATCTGCTTGACTTATGATTTCAATCCAACAAATTGCTCATGCAAAAATTTTACAGTAAAATGTTTTTTACAGTAAATTCCACTTTCGTAGCGTTATTCAATATAGAGTAATAATACACTATAAAAACACAACAACCCTAGATTTTACAGTATAAAACAACTAGCATGAATTCTATTTAATTTAATTCTATCCATCCATTTTCTACCGCTTGTTCCTTCTGGAGCCTATCTCAGCTGCATTTGGGCGGAAGGCGGTGTACACCCTGGACAAGTCGCCACCTCATCGCAGGGCCAACACTAATTTAATTCCATTTGTCTATTTAAAAAAAAATGTATTATTATTTTTACAGCATATAAAATAAATAAATAATTTAATTCCATTTATCTATTTATTTAATATGCTGTTAAAAAAAAAAAAATGCAAATATTACAGTAAAATTGTGATGAATGAGCTGCCAGTTTTTAACAGTACTATCTGAATATTTAGTTTGAAAAAATGACATAATAATCAAATACATACACAATTATACACATGTATATACCCTATTTTCCGGACCATAGGGCGCACCGGATTATAAGGCGCACTGCGGCAGAATGGTCTATTTTCCATCTTTTTTCATATATAAGGCGCACCAGATTATAAGGCGCATTAAAAGAGTCATATATCTATATATTTTTTTCTAAATGTAAAAGACTTCCTTGTGGTCTACATAACATGTAATGGTGGTTCTTTGGTCAAAATGTTGCATGGATCATCTTGACCAATTCTTCAGGATATTTACGTGCCTCCACTTCGACAACGTCTTCTCCCCGTCATTTTTGTTAGCGCTTCCATAGCGAGTCTACCGTCAGAACTGTGCGCTACTTTATATTAGAAATGGCAACGGCGGAGGATGAATGCCCCGCAACAAGAGGATAGAGAAAAAGAAGAACATTTTCGACTACATTGGTGGATGTGTGCAAATTTTGAGGACCTATGCAGATCCCAATTATCTACCAGCAGGTAGCAATGGGTAGAAAAATTAGTTTTTGCATAATGCCATTTTGAAGTGCTTATACACACACCATAATAATACCTTTTGTTGAAGCACAGTACGTCTGACTAGGAAGTCTTTATTTATTTATTTATTTTTACCTTTATTTATGCAGAAAGTCCCATTCAGATTAATAATCTCTTTTTCAACAATGACTATAAACGTATAATAGCCTGGTTACGCAATTTGCAAATTTTTTCCAAATGTTTTTTTTAGTCTTATGGATAACTTGCTTCGAAATTGTAAGCAAATTTCTAATGTATTTTCCGGACTATATACTTTTTTCCAATGCTTTGTAACCTGTGGCTTATAAAACGGTGCGGCTAATTTATGGATTTTTCCTGGCAGACGGCCATGTTTTGTATTCGACGAACACCGACACTGAAAAGGTGATTTATCGTTCGTGCTACAGTGCCATCTTTCGGGCGAGTTAGCGCGTTGAACGTCTACAGTGCCTTGAACCGGGAGTACAATTACCATGAATTGATTAACGTGGATCCCGACTTAAACAAGTTGAAAAACTTATTCGGGTGTTACCATTTAGTGGTCAATTGTATGGAATATGTACTGTACTGTGCAATCTACTAAAGTCTCAATCAATCAATCAATCAATCGATACAAGTGTGGTTCCAACCAACTAAGTTGTCCATAGCGTTTCTACTCACATGGTTTTGTCATTCGTCACTCCAAGTAACATTTGGAAGTTTTGCAATACGTCTAAAACTGTTCGTACTTACTAAACCGTCCCATGTTTGACAGAAGTGTTTTCATGCATATTTGTACGTGCTATCGTAATGTAATCAACCTAGCAACGTTAACATCAGCTAATATGCCGACAGGTTTACGAGTGTCTGTGTTAGTATTAATAACTTACAAATGCATTCTTTTTGTATGGTTTCAGTTTCACAAATTCCTCAGTAAATTCACCAATTAATTCACTAATTGGAGAGCTAGCTAGCTTCTGTTTTGTTTGATCATCCGTTTTACTGCCGTGTCACAGGCACCGCTTGGAATCATTTAAGGTATGTAAATAAACATTTGCAAAACCCCTCTGTGTAAAAAAAACAACTAATTTCACAACGTACAGTCGTGGTCAAAAGTTGACATACACTTGTAAAGAACATAATGTCATGGCTGTCTTGAGTTTCCAGTAATTTCTACAACTCTTTATTTTTTTTGTGATGTAGTGATTGGAGCACATACTTGTTGGTCACAAAAAACATTCATGAAGTTTGCTTCTTTTATGAATTTATTATGGGTCTACTGAAAATGTGAGCAAATGTGCTGGGTCAAAAGTATACATACAGCAATGTTAATATTTGCTTACATGTCCCTTGGCAAGTTTCACTGCAATAAGGCGCTTTTGGTAGCCATCCACAAGCTTCTGCTTGAATTTTTGACCACTCCTCTTGACAAAATTGGTGCAGTTCAGCTAAATGTGTTGGTTTTCTGACATGGACTTGTTTCTTCAGCATTGTCCACACGTTTAAGTCAGGACTTTTGGGAAGGCCATTCTAAAACCTTCATTCTAGCCTGATTTAGCCATTCCTTTACCACTTTTGACATGTGTTTGGGGTCATTGTCCTGTTGGAACACCCAACTGCACCCAAGACTCAAACTCTGGGCTTATTTTTTTTAGGTTGTCCTGAAGAATTTTTAGGTAATCCAACTTTTTCATTGTCCCATTTACTCTCTGTAAAGCACCAGTTCCATTGGCAGCAAAACAGGCCCAGAGCATAATACTACCACCACCATGCTTGATGGTAGGTTTGGTGTTTCTGGGATGAAAGGCCTCACCTTTTCTCCTCCAAACATATTGCTGGGTATTGTGGCTAAACAGCTCCATTTTTCTTTTATCTGACCACAGAACTTTCCTCCAGAAGGTCTTATCTTTGTCCATGTGATGTCAGATGAAACAAAAATGTCACTGTTTGGCCACAATACCCAGCAATATGTTTGGAGGAGAAAAGGTGAGGTCTTTAATCCCATGAACAACATGCCGACCGTCAAGCATGGTGGTGGTAGTATTATGCTCTGGACCTGTTTTGCTGCCAATGGAACTGGTGCTTTACAGAGAGTAAATGGAACAATGAAAAAGGAGGATTACCTCCAAATTCTTTATACCCAGCAATATGTTTGGAGGAGAAAAAGAATTACTGGAAACTCAAGACAGCCATGACATTATGTTCTTTACAAGTGTATGTAAACTTTTGACCACAACTGTATATTATATATATATATATATATATATATATATATATATATATATATATATATATATATATATATATATATATATACCGTATTTTTCGGACTATAAGTTGCGTTTTTTTCATAGTTTGGCCGGGCTCTAGTGCGACTTATATATGTTTTTTTCCTTTTTGATGATGTATTTTCGGCAGGTGCGACCTATACTCCGAAAAATGCGGTATATATATATATATATATATATATATATATGTATATATATTAGCCGGTACGGCTAATATAAGGACAAACATTTTTTTCTACTAAGATTCAGTGGGTGCGGTTTAAATATCGGTACCCTATATAATCCGGAAAAAAAACTGCAAGTATTTATTTTAATTTTAAATGATGTGGCGGGCTACTTTAAATGTCGTGGTATGGTATGCCACATTAAAAGGCCTTAGTGGCCACATACGTGGACAGCACCTTTTAGATCTTATTTCCAAAATTGTGTACACTACTGAATTGGGGTCTTATGGCAACTTATGTGGACACTTATACTGCCATCTGGTGGTGTCAGAAGAGTATAACATACAATGGAATTAGGAAAAAAAAAAAGTGTAAAAATAAGAATTAGCAAGTCACTACACATGAAGTACACGTTTATGTACTTATGGACTAAGTACATCATATAAAAAAGATGATTTTTAGTTTTTATTCTAATTAGGGTCCAATAAGCCCAAATAGCAAAGAGAAATAAAAAAAAAAGCATGTAAACAAACAGCTTGGGCCTTAAGAGGTTAAAATTGTTTAGCAGGCCAATTTAAATAAGGTCGCGGACCAGATTTGGCCCCCGGGCCTTGAGTTTGACACCTGTGATCTACATCAAGTATATGATTTGTCTGAGTGACTGGACAGGACAGATTTAAAAACATATACATAATATAAGTATAAAATACATAAAATACAAATACATAAATATTAAATAAAATATATTTAAAAATATTAAAAAAAAAAAAAAAAAAAAAAAATATATATATATATATATATATATATATATACATATAGATATATATATATAAAATAACATACGTTAACTTTAACTTAACTTAAAAACAAACACAAAAGTATTTTGGATTTTTTTTGGACTGGATGAAGAATGGTTACAATGAATGGCTGACAAACATCACTAGAAGTGGAAAGACACATCTGACTGGAGCCAACACGCTGGATCCAAACAATAAAAATAGCAGCTACATCGCCATGGTTACCTAGGGGTCCGCCGCATCTGATGGCCACCCATCGAGGAGCATTTCCTGCCCGCGCACCGAGGAGGCCGTCCCCTCGCCAGAGACACGGAGGACGAGATGTTGACGGTGAACATGGCGGACGTTTGTCTCCCAGCCAGCAGGCCACACCTCCTTCCCCTGTTCCCCCCACCCCGAAGAGCGCCGTGACTTTCAAAAGTTCTCGGCCAGTCCTATGTGGTGTGGCGGGATGGGAAGCAGACACACGCCATCACCAGCACTTTAACCCTGACACTGTGGTTCCCTCGCAACGACATTCCAGTCTGTCCTGACACTCGCCAGAAAGATTCCTCTGCTAGTTTGTCAGCAAACACCAAGCAGTTTAAGGCCTTTTTCAGGCTCGCTTTGGCACATTTCATCTTCTCCGACTTAGAAATGTCGTCATGATTCTTGGACATATTGCGTCGGAAAGCCTCCTCCCCACTCTGCCGAGTACACACAGCTAGTCTATAAGCCCCCCCTCCCCCCCAACGCTCTGAGCCCTGCGGTTTATAAAACGGTGCGGCTAATTTACGGATTTTTCTTCGCTCGTGGCCATAATGTTTCGTATTCGACAAATAGTTTTCATATTACACCTACCAAGACACTGAGAAGGTGTGCTTTGGTTTATGCGGCAGGTTGAAAATGTGCCTTGAACTGGAAGTCTACAGTCTTCATTCGTCAGTCCAAGCAACGTTTGTACGTTTTACAATACAACTAAAACAATTCATACTTAGTAAACCGTCCCATGTGTGATGTCTGTAGGAGTGTTTTCATGCATATTTGTACTTGCTATTGTAATGTAATCAAGCTAGCGTGGTTAGCATTAGCTAATACGCTAACATGTTTACTGTCATGATCCGTGTTCCGGATCATGTTTTGTTTAGTTATGCTGTTAGTTTTGGACTTCCTTAGTTCCTGGTTTCACTTCCTTGTTTGAGTTTGCTTTGTTTCTATGGTTACCCATTAGTTTCACCTGTTCCACATTTGGACTCACACACACCTGTCACCAATCATGTCACTGTTATTTAAGCATACCTTTGTTCATCACTCGTTCTGCCTGCATTGTCGTCATGTCACTCCGGTTTATGTCTCGTTTTGACAAAGTAAGTTTCCATGTCCATGTCCTAGTTTTTGTTAATTAGCAGCTTCATATGTTTTAGGCACACTTGCCTTTTTTGCTTGTATCTTTGTGTTTTGTGGTAGTGACTGTTTAATGTCAATAAATCCAAGCCTACCTTCACGCTGTCGTCCGGAGCCGTCTATTTTGCGTTGGAAGAACAACCCCGCAGCTAGCTGCGACCCCCACGTGACACTTTACAAGTGTCTGTGTTAGTATTATTAACTTACAATGGCATTATTTTTGTATTGTTTCAGTTTTACCCCATTTTGTCTATTAGATTCTTCAATCGTCACTCCACACAATGTTTGTAAATTTTACAATACAACTAAAACAATTTATACTTACTAAACCGTCCCATGTGTGATGTCTGTAGGAGTGTTTTCATGCATATTTGCGTTACGGACCCATTTTTTTTGGGACGAGTTCGCTCACTGCAGGTGCGGCGGGTTGAAAATATACTTCCCGTTTTGTGCCTTGAACCGGAAGTCTATAGTCTTCATTCGCCACTCCAAGCAACGTTTGTAAGTTTTACAATACAACTAAAACAATTCATACTTACCAAACCGTCCCATGTGTGATGTCTGTAGGAGTGTTTTCATGCATATTTGTGCGTGCTATTGTAATGTAATCAAGCTAGCGTGGTTAGCATTAGCTAATATGCTAACATGTTTACACGTGTCTGTGTTAGTATTATTAACTTACAATGGCATTCTTTTTTGTATTGTTTCAGTTTTACCCCATTTTGTCTATTATTAGATTCTTCATTCGTCACTCTAAGCAACGTTTGTCAGTTTTACAATACAACTAAAACAATTCATACTTACTAAACCGTCCCATGTGTGATGTCTGTAGGAGTTTTTTCATGCATATTTGCGTTACGGCCCCATTTTCTTTGGACGAATTCGCTCACTGCAGGTGCGGCAGGTTGAAAATATACTTCCCGTTTTGTGCCTTGAACCGGAAGTCTACATTCTTCATTCGTCACTCCAAGCAACGTTTGTACGTTTTACAATACAACTAAAACAATTCATACTTACTAAACCGTCCCATGTGTGATGTCTGTAGGAGTGTTTTCATGCATATTTGTACGTGCTATTGTAATGTAATCAAGCTAGCGTGGTTAGCATTAGCTACTATGCTAACATGTTTACAAGTGTCTGTGTTAGTATTATTAACTTACAATGGCATTCTTTTTTGTATTGTTTCAGTTTTAAACCATATTGTCTATTATTAGATTCTTCATTCGTCAGTCCAAACAACGTTTATACGTTTTACAATACATCTAAAACAATTCATACTTACTAAACCGTCCCATGTGTGATGTCTGTAGGAGTTTTTTCATGCATATTTGCATTACGGACCCATTTTTTTTGGACGAGTTTGCTCACTGCAGATGCGGCAGGTTGAAAATGTACTTCTCGTTTTGTGCCTTGAACCGGAAGTATATCCCTATTAGTCTGTAGCGATTCTTCATTCGTCACTCCGAGCAACGTTTGTAAGTCTTACAATACAACTAAACAATTCATACTTACTAAACCGTCCCAAGTGTGATGTCTGTAGGAGTTTTTTCATGCATATTTGTACGTGCTATCGTAATGTAATCAAGCTAGCGTAGTATTGTTAACTTACACCGGCATCCTTGTTGTTTTAGTTTGGTACATTCACTAAAACGTCACCATGGAGTTATATTGAGTCTGTTTAGCTGATTGGAGAGCTATGACAAGGACTTCGGTTTTGTTTGATCAGCCATAATGTTTCATATTCGACAAATAGTTTTCATATTACACCTACCAAAACACTGAGAAGGTGTAACAGAAGGTAAGAAAAGTTGGTTTTGCATAATATTGTGAAACAAAACGCCAGATAATATGTCTGCTAATGGGTGCTATCCTGCGGTCCTTCTACACACGCCATAGTAATACTTGCATCTCTGACTACGGTAGCCTTAACGGGCCGACAATCCATCAAGCGGTGCGGCTTCAAAGTCGTACTAAAACATTTTGACGGATCTTTGAGCGCCGTGTGTAATGTTCTTCATTTTCAATGGAACATGTACAGTTTTGGTGTTGTTTACTGGCGTCGTATTGCAGTCTACACGTATCTCTTATGTGTGACTGCCATCTACTGGTCACACTTATCATTACAGCATGTGCCAAATAAAATTGCTTCGAGGTTGGTAAGCACAAACAGATTAGACGCACCGGGTTATAAGGCGACACTGTCAATTTTTGAGAAAATGAAAGAATTTTAAGTGCGCCTTATAGTCCGAAAAATACGGTATTTTTTATTTCAACAGAAATGTTTGGACTGTGTGATAATATAACATTTGTTGCATTATTGGATAATATTAAAGTAGAAAAGATACGCAATTACTTGAAGTACACGTCATTTTTTTCATTTACATTTAGCAAAAAAATACTTTTTAATCCATCCATCCGTCCATTTTCTACCGCTTGTCCCTTTCGGGGTGGCGGGGGGGTCGCTGGAGCCTATCTCAGCTGCATTCGGGCGGAAGGCAGGGTACACCCTGGACAAGTCGCCACCTCATCACAGGGCCAACACAGATAGACAGACAACATTCACACTCACATTCACACACGAGGGACCATTTTAGTGTTGCCAATCATACTTTTTAATATTATTTATTATTTCCAGGCTTTTGCGGGCCAAATGCAATGATGCAGATGTGGCCCCCGGGGCCTTGAGTTGGGCACTTGTGATCTAAGGTAATGAATATGAGTGAAATAGTCCTGACCTAGAAGACCAACAGATTTTTTTTTCCTGCACCCTTCCCTTGTTGCTAGGCAGAATTCACAGAGAACCATCATCAATAATTCCAATATAAAAAAAAAGATGCGGTTTCCTTGGCAACGTACGTGTCCCACGCAGCAGAGAGCGGACATCACTGCACTTCTGCTATATAGAGGATCTTTGAGTAGTATTTTTGTAGCAGCTTCCTTAAAAACAGCACTGCACTTCTGCTATATAGAGGATCTTTGAGTAGTATTTTTGTAGCAGCTTCCTTAAAAACAGCACCGCACTTCTGCTATATAGAGGATCTTTGAGTAGTATTTTTGTAGCAGCTTCCTTAAAAACAGCACTGCACTTCTGCTGTATAGAGGATCTTTGAGTAGTATTTTTGTAGCAGCTTCCTTAAAAACAGCACTGCACTTCTGCTGTATAGAGGATCTTTGAGTAGTATTTTTGTAGCAGCTTCCTTAAAAACAGCACCGCACTTCTGCTATATAGAGGATCTTTGAGTAGTATTTTTGTAGCAGCTTCCTTAAAAACAGCACCGCACTTCTGCTATATAGAGGATCTTTGAGTAGTATTTTTGTAGCAGCTTCCTTAAAAACAGCACTGCACTTCTGCTGTATAGAGGATCTTTGAGTAGTATTTTTGTAGCAGCTTCCTTAAAAACAGCACTGCACTTCTGCTAGATAGAGGATCTTTGAGTAGTATTTTTGTAGCAGCTTCCTTAAAAACAGCACTGCACTTCTGCTGTATAGAGGATCTTTGAGTAGTATTTTTGTAGCAGCTTCCTTAAAAACAGCACTGCACTTCTGCTATATAGAGGATCTTTGAGTAGTATTTTTGTAGCAGCTTCCTTAAAAACAGCACCGCACTTCTGCTATATAGAGGATCTTTGAGTAGTATTTTTGTAGCAGCTTCCTTAAAAACAGCACCGCACTTCTGCTATATAGAGGATCTTTGAGTAGTATTTTTGTAGCAGCTTCCTTAAAAACAGCACTGCACTTCTGCTGTATAGAGGATCTTTGAGTAGTATTTTTGTAGCAGCTTCCTTAAAAACAGCACTGCACTTCTGCTAGATAGAGGATCTTTGAGTAGTATTTTTGTAGCAGCTTCCTTAAAAACAGCACTGCACTTCTGCTGTATAGAGGATCTTTGAGTAGTATTTTTGTAGCAGCTTCCTTAAAAACAGCACTGCACTTCTGCTGTATAGAGAATCTTTGAGTAGTATTTTTGTAGCAACTTCCTTAAAAAAAGCACTGCACTTCTGCTATATAGAGGATCTTTGAGTAGTATTTTTGTAGCAGCTTCCTTAAAAAAAGCACTGCACTTCTGCTATATAGAGGATCTTTGAGTAGTATTTTTATAACAGCATCCTTAAAAAAAAGCACCGCACTTCTGCTATATAGAGGATCTTTGAATAGTATTTTTGGACACCATGCCTTCAGTAGAGAGGCAGACACAATCTCTACGCCGCTATATCTTCCTCTCCGCCGTCTTTTGGCTGCCTCTCCTCTCCAGCCCGCTATTTTGTTCCTCTTCTTCTTCCAATTTGACATTTGACTCATTTAAATTTCATGCCTCGCTGTGACTAAGAATAAAGTGCGATGACTGATTAACACCTAAGACGAGCGCTGGGCTTAATTTGCCGTGATTACTTTTATTTCTCCCACACCGTCTCCTCCTCATGCAGCTTCTATAGGTCAAAGTCTTCCTCCTTAAGAATGCACGTGAATTCGGACATTTTCCCCCCCTATTTCTGCGTAAAAATACTAATTAGTTCACCTGTAATGTGAAGCTAGTACTGGTGAAACTGTAAAAACCCAGTCTCGTTGAACGCATCTGTCGGAATGCTGGCAAACAACAACAGAGTTTGAACAGCTACAAGTCTATAAGAAGCTACTTTTTTCCCCTACGCTTTGAGCCCTGCGGCTTATCAGACGATGCATTTTTTTCCCAATGGCAGCAATAATAAAATCAAAATGTATAAAAAAATAAATAAAAAACAAACAAAAACACTGACGGTGTTTTATTGTTTTGGTGCCATCTTTTGGACGAGTTTACTCACTCCTTCCATTTATCATTTAGCGCTGTTCAGTCTTCAAGCCATCTATAGCGTTTCTACTCGTAAGATTCTTCATTCGTCACTCCAGGCGACGTTTGTAAGTTTTACAATACAACTAAAACAATTCATACTTACTAAACCGTCAAAGTCTTCCTCCTTAAGAATGCGCGTGAATTCGGACATTTCCCCCCCCTATTTCTGCGTAAAAATACTTACTAGCTCACCTGTAATGTGAAGCTAGTACTGGTGAAACTGTAAAAACCCAGCCTCGTTGAACGCATCTGTCAGAATGCTGGAAAACAACAACAGAGTTTGAACGGCTACAAGTCTGCATTGCGTAAATTCCCGACTATAAGAAGCTACTATTTTTTTTCCTATGCTTTGAACCCTGCGGCTTATCAGACAGAGCAGCTATTTTATGCATTTTTTTTTCACTGACGGCAACAATAAAATAAAAATGTGTTAAAAAAAAAAAACAAGCAAAAAAACTGACGGTGTTTTATTGTTTTGGTGCCATCTTTTGGACGAGTTTACTCACTCCTTCCATTTATCATTTAGCCCTGTTCAGTCTTCGTGCCATCTATAGTGTTTCTACTCGTAGGATTCTTCATTCGTCACTCCAAGCAACGTTTGTAAGTTTTACAATACAACTAAAACAATTCACACTTACTAAACCGTCAAAGTCTTCCTCCTTAAGAATGCACGTGAATTTGGACATTTTCCCCCCCTATTTCTGCGTAAAAATACTAATTAGTTCACCTGTAATGTGAAGCTAGTACTGGTGAAACTGTAAAAACCCAGCCTCTTTGAACGCATCCGTCGGAATGCTGGCAAACAACAACAGAGTTTGAACGGCTACAAGTCTATAAGCCGCTACTTTTTTCCCCTACGCTTTGAACCCTGCGGCTTATCAGACGATGCATTTTTTTTCCCAATGAGAGCAATAATAAAATCAAAATGTATAAAAAAATCAATAAAAAACAAACAAAAAAACTGACAGTGTTTTATTGTTTTGGTGCCATCTTTTGGACGAGTTAACTCACTCCTTCCATTTATCATTTAGCGTTGTTCAGTCTTTGTGCCATCTATAGCGTTTCTACTCGTAGGATACTTCATTCGTCACTCCAGGCGACGTTTGTAAGTTTTACAATACAACTAAAACAATTCACACTTACTAAACCGTCAAAGTCTTCCTCCTTAAGAATGCACGTGAATTTGGACATTTTCCCCCCCTATTTCTGCGTAAAAATACTAATTAGCTCACCTGTAATGTGAACCTAGTACTGGTGAAACTGTAAAAACCCAGCCTCGTTGAACGCATCCGTCGGAATGCTGGCAAACAACAACAGAGTTTGAACGGCTACAAGTCTGCATTGCGTAAATTCCGGACTATAAGAAGCTACTTTTTTCCCTACGCTTTGAACCATGCGACTTATCAGACGGAGCAGCTATTTTATGCATTTTGTTCCCCGCTGACGTCAATAATACAATAAAAATTGATAAAAAAATTGATAAAAAACAAGCAAAAAAACTGACGGTGTTTTATTGTTTTGGTGCCATCTTTTGGACGAGTTTACTCACTCCTTCCATTTATCATTTAGCGCTGTTCAGACTTCATGCCATCTATAGCGTTTCTACTCGTAAGATTCTTCATTCGTCACTCCAGGCGACGTTTGTAAGTTTTACAATACAACTAAAACAATTCATACTTACTAAACCGTCAAAGTCTTCCTCCTTAAGAATGCGCGTGAATTCGGACATTTCCCCCCCTATTTCTGCGTAAAAATACTTACTAGCTCACCTGTAATGTGAAGCTAGTACTGGTGAAACTGTAAAAACCCAGCCTCGTTGAACGCATCTGTCAGAATGCTGGAAAACAACAACAGAGTTTGAACGGCTACAAGTCTGCATTGCGTAAATTCCCGACTATAAGAAGCTACTATTTTTTTTCCTATGCTTTGAACCCTGCGGCTTATCAGACAGAGCAGCTATTTTATGCATTTTTTTTTCACTGACGGCAACAATAAAATAAAAATGTGTTAAAAAAAAAAAACAAGCAAAAAAACTGACGGTGTTTTATTGTTTTGGTGCCATCTTTTGGACGAGTTTACTCACTCCTTCCATTCATCATTTAGCACTGTTCAGTCTTCGTGCCATCTATAGCGTTTCTACTCGTAGGATTCTTCATTCGTCACTCCAAGCAACGTTTGTAAGTTTTACAATACAACTAAAACAATTCACACTTACTAAACCGTCAAAGTCTTCCTCCTTAAGAATGCACGTGAATTTGGACATTTTCCCCCCCTATTTCTGCGTAAAAATACTAATTAGTTCACCTGTAATGTGAAGCTAGTACTGGTGAAACTGTAAAAACCCAGCCTCTTTGAACGCATCCGTCGGAATGCTGGCAAACAACAACAGAGTTTGAA
Organism: Nerophis lumbriciformis; assembly: GCF_033978685.3. NCBI lineage: Eukaryota > Metazoa > Chordata > Actinopteri > Syngnathiformes > Syngnathidae > Nerophis > Nerophis lumbriciformis. The sequence goes on from NC_084583.2 coordinate 304,972, forward strand.
CGGCTACAAGTCTATAAGCCGCTACTTTTTTCCCCTACGCTTTGAACCCTGCGGCTTATCAGACGATGCATTTTTTTTCCCAATGAGAGCAATAATAAAATCAAAATGTATAAAAAAATCAATAAAAAACAAACAAAAAAACTGACAGTGTTTTATTGTTTTGGTGCCATCTTTTGGACGAGTTTACTCACTCCTTCCATTTATCATTTAGCGTTGTTCAGTCTTTGTGCCATCTATAGCGTTTCTACTCGTAGGATACTTCATTCGTCACTCCAGGCGACGTTTGTAAGTTTTACAATACAACTAAAACAATTCACACTTACTAAACCGTCAAAGTCTTCCTCCTTAAGAATGCACGTGAATTTGGACATTTCCCCCCCCTATTTCTGCGTAAAAATACTAATTAGCTCACCTGTAATGTGAACCTAGTACTGGTGAAACTGTAAAAACCCAGCCTCGTTGAACGCATCCGTCGGAATGCTGGCAAACAACAACAGAGTTTGAACGGCTACAAGTCTGCATTGCGTAAATTCCGGACTATAAGAAGCTACTTTTTTCCCTACGCTTTGAACCATGCGACTTATCAGACGGAGCAGCTATTTTATGCATTTTGTTCCCCGCTGACGTCAATAATACAATAAAAATTTATAAAAAAATTGATAAAAAACAAGCAAAAAAACTGACGGTGTTTTATTGTTTTGGTGCCATCTTTTGGACGAGTTTACTCACTCCTTCCATTTATCATTTAGCGCTGTTCAGACTTCATGCCATCTATAGCGTTTCTACTCGTAGGATTCTTCATTCGTCACTCCAGGCGACGTTTGTAAGTTTTACAATACATCTAAAACAATTCACACTTACTAAACCATCAAAGTCTTCCTCCTTAAGAATGCGCGTGAATTCGGACATTTTCCCCCCCTATTTCTGCGTAAAAATAATAATTAGCTCACCTGTAATGTGAAGCTAGTACTGGTGAAACTGTAAAAACCCAGCCTCGTTGAACGCATCCGTCGGAATGCTGGCAAACAACAACTGAGTTTGAACGGCTATAAATCTATAAGAAGCTACTTTTTTCCCCTACGCTTTGAACCCTGCGGCTTATCAGACGATGCATTTTTTTCCCAATGACAGCAATAATAAAATCAAAATGTATAAAAAAAATTAATTAAAAAAACAAACAAAAAACAGACGGTGTTTTATTGTTTTGGTGCCATCTTTTGGACGAGTTTACTCACTCCTTCCATTTATCATTTAGCGCCGTTCAGTCTTCAAGCCATCTATAGCGTTTCTACTCGTAAGATTCTTCATTCGTCACTCCAGGCGACGTTTGTAAGTTTTACAATACAACTAAAACAATTCATACCTACTAAACCGTCAAAGTCTTCCTCCTTAAGAATGTGCATGAATTCGGACATTTTCCCCTCCTATTTCTGCGTAAAAATACTAATTAGCTCATCTGTAATGTGAAGCTAGTACTGGTGAAAATGTAAAAACCCAGCCTCATTGAACGCATCCGTCGGAATGCTGGCAAACAACAACAGAGTTTGAACGGCTACAAGTCTGCATTGCGTAAATTAAGGAATATAAGAAGCTACTTTTTTTTCCCTACGCTTTGAACCCTGCGGCTTATCAGACGAACAGCTAATTTATGCATTTTTTTTTTCCACTGACGTCAATAATAAAATAAAAATGTATAAAAAAATAAATAAAAAACTGACAGTGTTTTATTGTTCGTGCTACAGTGCCATCTTTTGGACACGTTTACTCACTCCTTCCATTTATCATTATGCCTTGTTCAGTCTTTAAGCCATCTATAGCGTTTCTACTCGTAGGATTCTTCATTCGTCACTTCAGGCAACGTTTGTAAGTTTTACAATACAACTAAAACAATTCACACTTCCTAAACCGTCAAAGTCTTCCTCCTTAAGAATGCGCGTGAATTTGGACATTTTCCCCCCTATTTCTGCGTAAAAATACTAATTAGTTCACCTGTAATGTGAAGCTAGTACTGGTGAAACTGTAAAAACCCAGCCTTGTTGAACGCATCCGTCAGAATGCTGGCAAACAACAACAGAGTTTGAACGGCTACAAGTCTAAAAGCCGCTACTTTTTTCCCCTACGCTTTGAACTCTGCGGCTTGTCAGACGGCGCAGTTATTTTATGCTCTTTTTTTCCCACTGACGGCAATAATAAAATAATGTATAAAAAAATAAATAAAAAACTGACGGTGTTTTATTGTTCGTGCTACGGTGTCATCTTTTGGACGCGTTTACTCACTCCTTCCATTTATCATTTAGCGTTGTTCAGTCTTTGTGCCATCTATAGCGTTTCTACTCATAGGATTCTTCATTCGTCACTCCAGGCAACGTTTGTAAGTTTTACAATACAACTAAACAATTCATACTTACTAAACCGTCAAAGTCTTCCTCCTTAAGAATGCGCGTGAATTCGGACATTTTTCCCCCTTTTACTGCGTAAAAATACTAATTCGCTCACCTGTAATGTGAAACTAGTACTGGTGAAACTGTAAAAACCCAGCCTCGTTGAATGCATCCATCGGAATGCTGGAAAACAACAACAGAGTTTGAACGGCTACAAGTCTATAAGTCGCTACTTTTTTCCCCTACGCTTTGAACCCTGCGGCTTATCAGACGATGCATTTTTTTTCCCAATGAGAGCAATAATAAAATCAAAATGTATAAAAAAATCAACAAAAAACAAACAAAAAAACTGACGGTGTTTTATTGTTTTGGTGCCATCTTTTGGACGAGTTTACTCACTCCTTCCATTTATCATTTAGCACTGTTCAGTCTTCGAGCCATCTATAGCGTTTCTACTCGTAAGATTCTTCATTCGTCACTCCGGGGAACGTTTATAAGTTTTACAATACAACTAAAACAATTCACACTTACTAAACCGTCAAAGTCTTCCTCCTTAAGAATGCGCGTGAATTCGGACATTTTTCCCCCCTATTTCTGCGTAAAAATACTAATTAGCTCACCTGTAATGTGAAGCTAGTACTGGTGAAACTGTAAAAACCCAGCCTCTTTGAACGCATCCGTCGTAATGCTGGCAAACAACAACAGAGTTTGAACGGCTACAAGTCTAAAAGCCGCTACTTTTTTCCCCTACGCTTTGAATCCTGCGGCTTATCAGACGGAGCAACTATTTTATAAAAAAAAATTTCCGCTGACATCAATAATAAAATAATTTTTTTTTTTAAATTAATAAAAAACAAGCAAAGAAACTGACGGTGCTTTATTGTTTTGGCGCCATCTTCTGGACGAGTTTACTCACTCTTTCCATTTATCATTTAGCGCTGTTCAGTCTGCGTGCCATCTATAGCGTAAGATTCTTCATTCGTCACTCCAGGCAACGTTTGTAAGTTTTACAATACAACTAAAACAATTCATACTTACTAAACCGTCCCATGTGTGATGTCTGTAGGAGTTTTTTTCATGCATATTTGTACGTGCTATTTTAATTAAATGAAGCTGGCGTGTTTAGCATTAGCTAATATGCTAAAAAGTATCTGTGTTAGTATTGTTAACTTACAAGGGCATTCTTTTTGTATTGTTCCAGTTTCACAAATTCTTCAGTATATTCACGAAAACGTCACCGTGGAGTTATCGAGTCTGTTTAGCTGATTGGAGAGCCAGCTTGCGCCGCTAGTGGGTCCATGACGATGACTTCTGTTTTGTTTGATCAGCCGTTTTACTGCCGTGTTCCAGGCACCGTTTGGAAACAATTAAGGTATGTAAATAAATATTTACAGAATGTTACTGTGTCAATAACTCATGTTGCAATGTATAAATCTGTGGCTTATAGTCCGGTGCGGCTAATATATCGAAAAATGTAGTGGGTGCGGCTCTATAGTCCGAAAAATACGGTACTTACAATAGCGTAGTTGTGCAATCATCAAAATACTGACTCTGCGACTGTTTTGCTGTAGCTTTTTAGAGGCAAAAAGTGTAAAATACTAAATCAATTGTAGTATATAAATAATACAGTGCTGCAACATATTGGTTAATAAATACAGTGGCCCCTTTTAAAGGGGTCACATTATGATTTTTTTTTCTATATTCAAAACACTTCATTGTGGTCTACATAACATGTAACGTTATAATGCTAGATCCTGGACGTATACATGTGTATATTGACAATAAAAGGCTTTTTTAATCTATATCGTGTAAATAACTCTGCTGCTCGGCTCCTTCGAAGCTATAAAGGTATGTACGCTACGTGGGACATGGCGAACGTAATAACGGATTATATAACTTACTCTTTCGGTGCCAAACACAGTAGACACTGATCCAATTAAAAGTACTTTTTAGTAATATATTTTTTTTGCCGGGGGACAGCCACGCAGTTGTCTTACATTAGAAGGCTAAGCTAGCTACACAACAAACCGAGCTAACATTGCTGAAGTATTGATAACACATTTCTAACCTAGTGTTATTACTTGTTTATGTGTGGTATGGCTACGAGTTATTTTTCCCTTGGCCTCAGTCTGCACCCCTCCCTGGAGTCCAGCCTTTGACTGAATAATTATTTTACTACTAATAAAGTACTTTAGAATCTGAATCTGTATAATTAATGCAGTGCTCTTTTTGCCGGGGGACAGCCACGCAGTTGTCTTACATTAGAAGGAAGGCTAAGCTAGCTACACAACAAACCGAGCAAACATTACTGAAGTATCGATAACACATTTCTAACCTAGTGTTATTACTTGTTTATGTGTGGTATGGCTATGAGTTTTTTTCCTTGGCCTCAGTCCGCACCCCTCCCTGGAGTCCAGACTTTGACTGAATATTTATTTTACTACTAATAAAGGACTTTAGAATCTGAATCTGTATAAATAATGCAGTGCTCTTTTTGCCGGTGGACAGCCACGCAGTTGTCTTACATTAGAAGGAAGGCTAAGCTAGCTACACAACAAACCGATCTAACATTGCTGAAGTATCGATAACACATTTCTAACCTAGTGTTATTACTTGTTTATGTGTGGTATGGCTATGAGTTATTTTCCCCTTGGCCTCAGTCTGCACCCTTCCCTGGAGTCCAGCCTTTGACTGAATATATTTTTACTACTAATAAAGTACTTTAGAATCTGAATCTGTATAAATAATGCAGTGCTTTTTTTTTGCCGGGGTACAGCCACGCAGTTGTCTTACATTAGAAGGAAGGCTAAGCTAGCTACACAACAAACCGAGCCAACATTGCTGAAGTATCGATAACACATTTCTAACCTAGTGTTATTACTTGTTTATGTGTGGTATGGCTATGAGTTATTTTTCCCTTGGCCTTAGTCTGCACCCCTCCCTGGAGTCCAGCCTTTGACTGAATATTTTTTTACTACTAATAAAGTACTTTAGAACCTGAATCTGTATAAATAATGCAGTGTTTTTTTTTGCCGGGGGACAGCCAAGCAGTTGTCTTACATTAGAAGGAAAGCTAAGCTAGCTACACAACAAACCGATCTAACATTGCTGAAGTATCGATAACACATTTCTAACCTAGTGTTATTACTTGTTTATGTGTGGTATGGCTATGAGTTTTTTTCCTTGGCCTCAGTCCGCACCCCTCCCTGGAGTCCAGACTTTGACTGAATACTTTTTTACTACTAATAAAGTACTTTATAATCTGAATTTGAATCTGTATAAATAATGCAGTGCTTTTTTTGCCAGAGGACAGCCACGCAGTTGTCTTACATTAGAAGGAAGGCTAAGCTAGCTACACAACAAACCGATCTAACATTGCTGAAGTATCGATAACACATTTCTAACCTAGTGTTATTACTTGTTTATGTGTGCTATGGCTATGAGGTTTTTTTTCTTGGCCTCAGTCTGCACCCCTCCCTGGAGTCCAGACTTTGACTGAATAATTAATTACTACAAATAAAGTACTTGAGAATCTGAATCTGAATCTCTATAAATAATGCAGTGCTTTTTTTGCCATAAGACAGCCACGCAGTTGTCTTACATTAAAAGGAAGGCTAAGCTAGCTACACAACAAACCGATCCAACATTGATAAAGTATCTTTAACACATTTCTAACCTAGCGTTATTACTTACCGTTTCACTGTCTCCTTCATTGTCATATGCAGTTAGCCATTAAAATTAGTTTTGCGAAAAATCCACCTTTTTGTGAAGATCTGTGGTTGAAGCAAGACTTTTGCATTCCGTCACGTGACTTTTGAACGGAAGTAAACTAAGTAGTAAAATCCTGCAATATGTGCTTTTTTTGGTAAGTATCTTTACACAGATTGGGTATACTTTGCGTGGTGAACTACAGCTACAGCCGTAGTGACCTTCTAAAAGTTTTCTTCAAGGGCAATGCGACAGGGGAGTTCATCCATGCCAATTAGATCCTGGATGACTTAGTGAGGACTCCGGTCTCTCCGTGGATCATCCTCCCGGCTTGGAGACGACGAAGGCGGCGTCAGGACAGAAAACCGAGGCGAGGCTGTCGAGCAGGCGTACTTGTCAGGCTGAAGACATTTAAACCACCGCTTCCCCGCCTGTTTCTTACCAACGCAAGACGTTGGACGAGTTGAGGTTAGAGGCAGCTACCAACAGTTCAGTGAAAGACAGCTGTGCGCTACTCAGAATCCTTGCTTCACTCGTCTATTCCGGATTTGTTTGACGAGCTAACTGGCTTCACTACGCAACACCAAGACAGAACAGCAGAATCCGGTAAGAGCAAAAAGGAGACGGGGTCTGTGTCTACGCCAATAACGGTTGGTGTACTAAAACAGAGACTTTAGACAAGCACTGCTCCACTAATCGGGAATATCCATCCGTCCATCCATTTTTTACCGCTTGATAGAAATCGCGCCTTCAGGTCAGGTGATCGAGATCATTACAACACAATAACCTGCAGAAAGGCGTTGAAAAAAAGCCAAGTTGGATTACCGGAGAAGGATAGAGGATCACCTGGACGATAACTGTAGCAGACAGGTGTGGCAGGGAGTCCAGAAGCTTATCAACTACAGGACCGACCCCGAACCTGCGGAAGTTGATGCCACACTGGCGGAGGAGCTTAACCTCTTCTTTACCTATTTTGATGTGGCATCCCTGGAGGCAACCGCACCAGACCTCACAGCCCACAGCAACACAATCCTCACTGTTGAAGAACCTGACGTTAGGTGTGCACTGAGGGCTGTGAACCCGAGGAAGGCTGCCGGATCAGATGGCATCCAAAGGGTCTAGGGGTATCAACCGGCTGGAATCTTCGCCAAGGTCTTCAACCAGTCCCTGGCCCAGGCCACACTTCCTAACTGTCTAAAATCCTATATAGTTCATTCTAACCAAAGAAACCCCACATTTCCAGTTTGAATGACTACCGACCAGTAGCAATCACACTAGTGGTTATGAAGTGCTTTGAAAAACTGGTATCTTTTCTGCCGTCTGGTTTTGACTTTCGCCAGTTTTCCTACAGGGGTAAGAAATCCACAGAAGATGCCGAGGCCACAGCTCTTAATGCCGCATTATCCCAACCGGAGCAGCCGGGGAGTTACATCTGGATGCTCTTTGTGGACTATAGCTTGGCATTTACCACCATCCCCTCCCCTGCAAATTGGTGGACAAACTCCAGGACTTGGGGCTTCCACACACCACCTGCATGTGGATAAACAGCTTCCTCCAAGGTCGGAGCAAGAGGGTTAGAGCACAGGTTCCCCGCAGGACTGTGTGCTGAACCCTCTGCTCTAGGGCCTCTGGACCAATGACTGTACCTTCTCTCACCACAGCAATACCATGGTGAAGTTTGCGGATGACACCAAAGTGGTGGGGCTCATCTCTGGGGCGGATGAGTCACACTATCGGGATGAGGTGGACTAGGTGTAAGAAGAATAACCTGCTCCTAAACACCGTAAAGATGAAGGATCTGGTTATTGATTACAGGAGGAATAAAACATACATTTTGCCAGTATGTGTAGAGAGGGTAACAGACCTTCGGTACTTGGGCCTAACCTGGAACATCAACTCTGCGAAGCTGCAGAAGAGAGACACTCTACTTCCTCCGGCAGCTGAGAAAAAATAATACCACCCAGAGACTGCTGGTGTCCTTCTAGAAAACATTTGAACATACTGGATAGGTGTTTGGTTCACCAGCTGCACGGTGGCTCAGAGGACTGCACTCCATAGGATCACAATGATGGCTCAGACAAACCGTTGTCTTGGAACTTTGTCTAATCAAGTAGTCAAACAGAATTGTCTTTCTTAGATTTATTTGAGAACCTCGAGCATCTCAAAAGGCACAGGTCTCATTCATAGCAAGAGAGATGCATTATTCTTTATGCACTGAATACAAGGTAGGAGGGAGGGAGTCGGCTCAGTTTAGAGGGGGGTGAGAGCAAATAATAAAACTCTATGGAAAGTGCCCACACTGGGAACAATGGTGCATAGCTACAAAACCCAAAAGCAGTGAAGTTGGCATGTTGTGTAAATGGTAAATAAAAACAGAATACAATGATTTGCAAATCCTTTTCAACTTATATTCAATTGAATAGACTGCAAAGACAAGATATTTAATGTTCGAATTGAGAAACTTCACTTTTTTTGCAAATAATCATTAACTTAGAATTTAATGGCAGCAACACTTTACAAAAATGTTGTCACAGGGACATTTTTACCACTGTGTTACATGGCCTTTCCTTTTAACAACACTCAGTAAACGTTTGGGAACTGAGGAGACACATTTTTGAAGTGGAATTCTTTCCCATTCTTGTTGATGTACAGCTTAAATTGTTCAACAGTCCGGGGTCTCCGTTGTGGTATTTTAGGCTTCATAATGCGCCACATATTTTCAATGGGAGACAGGTCTGGACTACAGGCAGGCCAGTCTAGTACCCACACTCTTTTACTATGAAGCCATGCTGTTGTAACACGTGGCTTGGCATTGTCTTGATGAAATAAGCAGGGGCGTCCATGATAGCGTTGCTTGGATGTCAACATATGTTGCTCCCAAACCTGTATGTACCTTTCAGCATTAATGGTGCCTTCACAGATGTGTAAGTTACCCATGTCTTGGGCACTAATACACCCCCATACCATCACAGATACTGGCTTTTGAACTATAACAATCCGGATGGTTATTTTCCTCTTTTGTCCGGAGGACACGACGTCCACAGTTTCCAAAAAAAATTAGAAATGTGGACTCGTCAGACCACAGAACACTTGTACACTTTGCATCAGTTCATCTTAGATGAGCTCGGGGCCCAGCGAAGCCGGCGGCGTTTCTGGGAAAGGTGAGGAATGCTCATCAAACACTTATTTGGAACATCCCACAGGTGAACAGGCTAATTGGGAACAGGTGGGTGCCATGATTGGGTATAAAAGAAGCATCCATGAAATGCTCAGTCATTCACAAACAAGGATGGGGCGAGGGTCACCACTTTGTCAACAAATGCCTGAGCAAATTGTCCAACAGTTTAAGAAAAACATTTCTCAACCAGCTATTGCAAGGAATTTAGGGATTTCACCATCTACGGTCTATAATGTCATCAAAAAGTTCAAGAATCTGGAAAAATCACTGCACGTAAACGATGAAATTACGGACCTTTGATCCCTCAGGCGGTACTGCATCAAAAAGCGACATCAGTGTGTAAAGGATATCACCACATGAGCTCAGGAACACTTCAGAAAACCACTGTCAGTAACTACAGTTGGTCGCTACATCTGTAAGTGCAAGTTAAAACTCTACTGTGCAAAGCCAAAGCCATTTATCAACAACACCCAGAAACACCGCCAGCTTCGCTGGGCCCCGAGCTCATCGAAGATGGACTGATGCAAAGTGGAAAAGTGTTCTGTGGTCTGACGAGTCCACATGTGAAATTGTTTTCGGAAACTGTGGACCAAAGAGGAAAGGAACCATCTGGATTGTTCTAAGCGCAAAGTTGAAAAGCCAGCATCTGTGATGGTATGGGGGTGTATTAGTGCCCAAGACATGGGTAACTTACACATCTGTGAAGGCACCATTAATGCTGAAAGGTACATACAGGTTTTGGAGCAACATATGTTGCCATCCAAGCAACGTTATCATGGACGCCCCTGCTTATTTCAGCAAGACAATGCCAAGCCACATGTTACAACAGCGTGGCTTCACAGTAAAAGAGTGTGGGTACTAGACTGGCCTGCCCTAATGCGTGAGCAAATTGTCCAACAGTTTTAAGAACAACATTTCTCAACCAGCTATTGCAAGGAATTTAGGGATTTCACCATCTACGGTCCGTAATATCATCAAAAAGTTCAAGAATCTGGAGAAATCACTGCACGTAAACGATAATATTACGGACCTTTGATCCCTCAGGCGGTACCGCATCAAAAAGCGACATCAGTGTGTATAGGATATCATCACATGGGCTCAGGAACACTTCATAAAACCACTGTCAGTAACTACAGTTAGTCGCTACATCTGTAAGTGCAAGTTAAAACTCTACAATGCAAAGCCAAAGCCATTTATCAACAACACCCAGAAATGCCGCCGGCTTCGCTGGGCCCCGAGCTCATCTAAGATGGACTGATGCAAAGTGGAAAATTGTTCTTTGGTCTGACGAGTCCACATGTCAAATTGTTTTCGGAAACTGTGGACCAAAGAGGAAAAGAACCATCCGGATAGTTCTAGGCGCAAAGTGTAAAAGGCAGCATCTGTGATGGTATGGGGGTGTATTAGTGCCCAAGGCATGGGTAACTTACACATCTGTGAAGGCACCATTAATGCTGAAAGGTACATACAGGTTTTGGAGCAACATATGATGCCATCCAAGCAACGTTATCATGGACGCCCCTGCTTATTTCAGCAAGACAATGCCAAGCCACGTGTTACAACAGCGTGGCTTCATAGTAAAAGAGTGTGGGTACTAGACTGGCCTGCCCTAATGCGTGAGCAAATTGTCCAACAGTCTAAGAACAACATTTCTCAACCAGCTATTGCAAGGAATTTAGGGATTTCACCATCTACGGTTCGTAATATCATCAAAGGGTTCAGAGAATCTGGAGAAATCACTGCACATCAGCGATGATATTACGGACCTTTGATCCCTCAGGCAGTACTGCATTAAAAAGTGACATCAGTGTGTAAAGGATATCACCACATGGGCTCAGGAACACTTCAGAAAACCACTGTCAGTAACTACAGTTGGTCGATACATCTGTAAGTGCAAGTTAAAACTCTACTATGCAAAGCCAAAGACATTTATCAACAACACCCAGAAACGCCGCCGGCTTTGCTGGGCCCGAGCTCATCGAAGATGGACTGATGCAAAGTGGAAAAGTGTTCTTTGGTCTAACAAGTCCACATTTCAAATTGTTTTCAGGAAACTGTGGACCAAAGAGGAAAAGAACCATCCGGAATTTAGGGATTTCACCATCTACAGTCCGTAATATCATCAAAAGGTTCAGAGAATCTGGAGAAATCCCTGCACGTAAGCAAGCTAAGCCTGTGACCTTGGATCCCTCAGGTGGTACTGCATCAAAAAGCGACAGTAGTGTGTAAAGGATATCACCACATGGGCTCAGGAACATCTGTAAGTGCAAGTTAAAACTCTACTATGCAAAGCCAAAGCCATTTATCAACAACACCCAGAAACGCCGCCGGCTTCGCTGGGCCCCGAGCTCATCTAAGATGGACTGATGCAAAGTGGAAAAGTGTTCTGTGGTTTGACAAGTCCACATTTCGTTTATTGACATATCAGGAGCAGCACACACACACACACACACACACACACACACACACACACACACACACACACACACACACACACACACACACACACACACACACTTTCTTGGACACATAAAAGCTCAAACACACACACCACACACGGGTTTGCGAGGGGATGGAGACGGATCAAATGAGACAAAGTTTGCACAGGACAGGAACACAGGCAGGTACTGCAGCGAGAAGGTATTAGCTCGGTTGTTAGCCCCCTCAGCAGGAAAGTTGGCCCGAGACAGAAGCTTTAGGTTTCATCCACGCCTCCTGACGAATGGATCTGAGCAGCTCGTGGGAGTGTGAAGACCTTCTTCAGCTGCACTCTCTTAGCCGAGGCGGGCTTTTTCCCTCCCCTTCTTCTCACAGGCAGCTAATGCTGTGGTTTTAAGCTGCTGTTTAAACTTGATGGCTAAATAAAGATCAAATATTTGACCTTTTTTTGTTTCCATTTTGCTTTAAGTAGATTTCACACAAATTTTGCGAAAGATAAGTTAAAACATTTTTTTGGGGGGGTTTCGGAGAATCTCTTTATGGACGTTCTGAACTCCTGTTGTATTGAGCACAACATGTCCTACTTTCTCCACACAGCAAACTAAACCAGCAGCACCTCTGCTGGCGGCGGCCAAGTACTGCACTCAATTTTGCAAAGGACAGGATAATAATTTGCAATAATAATAACAATAATATATGATAATAATAATTTGCAAAGGACAGGATAATAATTTGCAATAATAACTATAATATATAATAATAATAATTTGCAAAGGACAGGATAATAATTTGCAATAATAATAACTATAATACATAATAATGATTATTTCCAAAGAACAGGATAATAACTTGCAATAATAATAACTGTAATATATAATAATAATTATTTGCAAAGGATAGGATAATAATTTGCAATAATAATAACTATAATATATAATAATTTGCAATAATAACTATAACATATAATAATAATAATAAATTGCAAAGGACAGGATAATAATTTGCAATAATAATAATAACTATAATATATGATAATAATAATTTGAAAAGGACAGGATAATAATTTGCAATAATAATAACCATAATATATAATAATTATTATTTGCAAAGGACGGGATAATAATTTGCAATAATAATAACTATAATATATAATAATAATTATTTGCAAAGGACAAGATAATCATTTGCAATAATAATAACGATAATATATAATAATGATAATTTGCAAAGGACAAGATAATAATTTGCAATAATAATAACTATAATATGTAATAATAATAACTTGCAAAGAACAGGATAATAATTTGCAATAATAATAACTATAATATATAATAATTTGCAATAATAACTAAAACATATAATAATAATAAATTGCAAAGGACAACATAATAATTTGCAATAATAATAATAACTATAATATATGATAATAATAATTTGAAAAGGACAGGATAATAATTTGCAATAATAATAACTATAATATGTAATAATAATTATTTGCAAAGGACAGGATAATAATTTGCAAAAATAATAACTATAATATATAATAATTATTATTTGCAAAGGACAGGATAATAATTTGCAATAATAATAACTATAATATATAATAATAATAATTTGCAAAGGACAAGATAATAATTTGCAATAATAATAACTATCATATATAATAATGATAATTTGCAAAGGACAAGATAATAATTTGCAATAATAATAACTATAATATGTAATAATAACTTGCAAAGGACAGGATAATAATTTGCAATAATAATAACTATAATATATAATAATTTGCAATAATAACTATAACATATAATAACAATAAATTGCAAAGGACAGGATAATAGTTTGCAATAATAATAATAACTATAATATATGATAATAATAATTTGAAAAGGACAGGATAATAATTTGCAATAATAATAACTATAATCTATAATAATAATTATTTGCAAAGGACAGGATAATAATTTGCAATAATAATAACTATAATATATAATAAGAATTATTTGCAAAGGACAGGATAATAATTTGCAATAATAATAACTATAATATATAATAATAATAATTTTCAAAGGACAAGATAATTTGCAATAATAATAACTATAATATGTAATAATAATAACTTGCAAAGGACAGGATAATAATTTGCAATAATAATAACTATAACATATAATAATAATAATAATTTGCAAAAATAACTATAATATATAATAATAATGAATTGCAAAGGACAGGATAATAATTTGCAATAATAATAATAACTATAATATATGATAATAATAAAATGAAAAGGACAGGATAATAATTTGCAATAATAATAACTATAACATATAATAATAATAATTTGCAAAGGACAGGATAATAATTTGCAATAATTATAACTATAATATATAATAATGATAATTTGCAAAGGACAGGATAATTATTTGCAATAATAATAACTATAACATATAATAATACAAATTTGCAAAGGACAGGATAATAATTTGCAATAATAATAACTATAATATATAATAATAATAATTTGCAAAGGACAGGATAATAATATGCAATAATAATAACTATAATATATAATAATAATAATTAGCAAAGGACAGGATATTAATTTGCAATAATAATAACTATTATATATAATAATAATAATTTGCAAAGGACAGGATAATAATTGCACACTAATTCCGGGCACGAACCACTGTGGGTGTGCATTTGTCTTTTTCTTTGGCTTTTGGATCAACACTAAACTGATTTTGGTTCAACACCAAACTGATTGTTGAATTCTAATAGTGGAACCTCTTAAAACCGGGGTTACACTGAGGGCCACTTGTAACTGTATATAATTTATGAATAAAAATGTATAGGAATTCACCTCATGATTTTATAAAATTAATTATATTTGTATTACATACACGGATGAGACTATTTGGTGAACATCCTTTTGTCCTACTCATTTCGGCGGTTCTTGAACACATCATAGTGTGGACCGTGACGCAACAGTTTGTTTACATGTAAAATCTTCCACTCCTTCTGTGTCTCGTTTTGTCCACCAAACGTTTTATACTGTGCATGAATGCACAAAGGTGCGCTTTGTTGATGTTATTGACTTGTTGGAGTGCTAATCAGGCATATTTGGTCAGTGCATGACTGCAAGCTAATCAATGCTAACATGCTATTTAGGCTCGCTGTATGTACGTATTGCATCATCATGCCTTGTTTGTAGCTACATTTGAATTCATTTAATATGCTTTACGTTTATCCTCTTTGTATATAATGTATATTTGCACGTGTCATGACACATTATCTGTATGTAATATTGGCTGTTACTGCAAATGGAAAACGGTACTATAGTTTTTTTGTTTTGTTTTTACTGTAAAATATATTGTCATTTCTACAGTGTACAATTCCATGAATAACTTGCTTTGATATCACTCATACAGATATTTATTTTGTTTTATTTTAAAAAGTTAGAAATTATTAATAGTGTTATATTTATTGCATTGTTAGATAATAAAGTTTAAAATATACTCAATAGCATGCAATATATGTACCGTATATATGTCTGTCACAATGAAAATATTACATTTAGTAAATGACAAAATGCTTCATTGACTCATATTTCAGGGCTTTCGCGGGCCACATCTGGCCCCCGGGCCTTGAGTTTGATACCTGTGTCTTAAAAGGTGGTACACATTTGGAATTTAACCACTTTAGGTTTGTCAGCAAATCGCATGTGGGCTCAACGTGTGTTAACGTGTGTGCGTTTTTTAAGCCTTTTCTTTGGCTTTTATAGTGAATACAGGAAGACATATGAAGGAAGTGGACTGGCATTTAAAGGAGCAGTACAATGTAAAAAAACAAGTTGCCTCTATATTGAAGCAATTACCATATTTATCTCAATTAATGACACCGAAAGACTTCCTAAGTTTGCGAAAGAATAGATATGATCCAAATAGTATCGACGTACATTTTGAGTGTTAATGAGCAAGGCAGGTGGAGTCGTGAGGTAGAGGAGGAACCACAGATCCCTTCCCCTTCAACAACAATGCGAACCGAGCGGACTTTGTGAAAGCCAACAACGATTACTTTGGGACAAATTATGACTTTATATTTTTGAGACCGAATACAATCATTGGTACTTTAACTTTTTAAGAGCTACCCTTTTAATGAATTATTGTGGCCACTCGATGTTGCCCTTAAAAGAACAATTACCACTCCACTTCAACTGAAAGACAACGTAAGTCAATTGCAGACGGTTAATATTGACGTTAAAAGTTAAGTTAAAGTACCAATGATTGTCGCACACACACGAGGTGTGGCGAAATTATTCTCTGCATTTGACCCATCACCCTTGATCACCCCCCTGGGAGGTGAGGGGAGCAATGAGCAGCAGCGGTGGCCACGTCCGGGAATCATTTTTTGGTGATTTAACCCCCAATTACAACCCTTGATGCTGAGTGCCAAGCAGGGAGGTAATGGGATATTTTATAGTCTTCGGTATGGAGGACTATGGGTTGTTTATGAAGGACTATGGGTTGTTTATGGAGGACTATGGGTTGTTTATGAAGGACTATGGGTTGTTTATGAAGGACTATGGGTTGTTTATGGAGGACTATGGGTTGTTTATGAAGGACTATGGGTTGTTTATGAATGATTATGGGTTGTTTATGGACGACTATGGGTTGTTTATGAAGGACTATGGGTTGTTTATGGAGGACTATGGGTTGTTTATGAAGGACTATGGGTTGTTTATGGAGGACTATGGGTTGTTTATGAAGGACTATGGGTTGTTTATGAAGGACTATGGGTTGTTTATGGAGGACTATGGGTTGTTTATGAAGGACTATGGGTTGTTTATGAATGATTATGGGTTGTTTATGGACGACTATGGGTTGTTTATAAAGGACTATGGGTTGTTTATGGAGGACTATGGGTTGTTTATGAAGGACTATGGGTTGTTTATGAAGAACTATTGGTTGTTTATGGAGGACAATGGGTTGTTTATGGAGGACGATGGGTTGTTTATGAAGGACTATGGGTTGTTTATGAATGATTATGGGTTGTTTATGGAGGACTATGGGTTGTTTATGGAGGACTATGGGTTGTTTATGAATGACTATGGGTTGTTTATGAAGGACTATGGGTTGTTTATGAATGATTATGGGTTGTTTATGGAGGACTATGGGTTGTTTATGGAGAACTATGGGTTGTTTATGAAGGACTATGGGTTGTTTATGAAGAACTATTGGTTGTTTATGGAGGACAATGGGTTGTTTATGGAGGACGATGGGTTGTTTATGAAGGACTATAGGTTGTTTATGAATGATTATGGGTTGTTTATGGAGGACTATGGGTTGTTTATGGAGAACTATGGGTTGTTTATGAAGGACTATGGGTTGTTTATGAACGATTATGGGTTGTTTATGGAGGACTATGGGTTGTTTAGGGAGGACTATGGGTTATTTATGAAGGACTATGGGTTGTTTATGAAGGACTATGGGTTGTTTATGGAGAACTATGGGTTGTTTATGAAGGACTATGGGTTGTTTATGAAGAACTATTGGTTGTTTATGGAGGACAATGGGTTGTTTATGGAGGACGATGGGTTGTTTATGAAGGACTATGGGTTGTTTATGAATGATTATGGGTTGTTTATGGAGGACTATGGGTTGTTTATGGAGGACTATGGGTTGTTTATGGAGGACTATGGGTTGTTTATGGAGGACTATGGGTTGTTTATGAAGGACTATGGGTTGTTTATGAATAATGATGGGTTGTTTATGGAGGACTATGGGTATTTAACCCCCAATTCCAACCCTTTATGCTGAGTGCCAAGCAGGGAGGTAATGGCTCCCATTTTTATAGTCTTTGGTATGACTCGGCCGGGGTTTGAACTCACGACCTACCCATCTCAGGGCGGACACTCTAACCACTAGGCCACTCGACGCAGTAAGTAGAACGATGCGGACACGTTTGTTACTGGATACTTTCGAACACACTTCTGCCTTGGAGACTATGTATGTGTGTACTATTATGCAACTTTGTCGCGCTTGTGCGCGCTTAGCTGTTGTGTAGCTGCTAGCACTCTATAGCCCAGCGTGTTTACCGTTGTGTAAATGACGTCACTAGAATACAAGACGATACCAATTTTGTGTGCTAATACAGCTGTGAAGGTGGTAATGGAGGAACAATGGAGTGCAGTACTTGGTCGCAACCAGAAGTGGCGCCATTGATTCAGTTTTACCATGGACAACATGATGTAAGAAGTCGAGTTATGTAGATTTATTCTGCTCTCTACAACATCGGCACAGAAACCCGAGGTCAATTCACTCAACGCGATATTAATTCATTAAAATAATACCTAAATATTACAGTTAATTGATTGTGAGTTGAGGGTCAATCAAGGACATATAGTCAATTATCCATCCATACTTAGTAGGGGTGTAACGGTTTCGCAGATACCACAGTATTTCGCTTTCAGAGTCTTCACAATAAAACTTGGTGTGTAGTTTTTTTCTGGCGCTGAAACTAAACTACATCTCCCAGATTCGGGACCGACAGGGTGGGGGTGTGGAACAGCTTTGGCAGGAAGTCAAGTGTGTTCGTAATAAATGAGAAAACGGTTGTTTTTTTTGGCGACACTTCCTGAAAAATGTGATAAAATCCATCCATAACTGTTTGAGTTATGGATGGACAAACGAAAACTATTGAAAACATAACCTCTTTGGCGGAGGTAAGAAAGTCTATACATTATAGATGTACTACATTATATATATACTTGCAGTGTGTATATTGTACATATTACATATTGTTATGAAGGTGTCTGTTACTATATTATATATATACTTGCAGTGTGTATATTGTACATATTACATATTGTTGTGAAGGTGTCTGTTACTACATTATATATATACTTGCACTGTGTATATAAAACATATTACATATTGTTATGAAGGTGTCTGTTACTACATTATATATATATATATATATATATATATATATATATATATATATATATATATATATATATATATACTTGCAGTGTGTATATTGTACATATTGTTATGAAAGTGTCTGTTACTACTTTATATATATACTTGCAGTGTGTATATTGTACAAATTACATATTGTTATGAAGGTGTCTGTCACTACATTATATATATACTTGCAGTGTGTATATTGTACATATTACATATTGTTATGAAGGTGTCTGTTACTACATTATATATATACTTGCACTGTGTATTTTGTACATATTACATATTGTTGTGAAGGTGTCTGTTACTACATTATATATATACTTGCACTGTGTATATAAAACATATTACATATTGTTATGAAGGTGTCTGTTACTACATTATATATATATATATATATATATATATATATATATATATATACTTGCAGTGTGTATATTGTACATATTGTTATGAAAGTGTCTGTTACTACATTATATATATATATATATATATATATATATACTTGCAGTGTGTATATAAAACATATTACATATTGTTATGAAAGTGTCTGTTACTACATTATATATATATACATGCAGTGTGTATATAAACACATTACATATTGTTATGAAGGTGTCTGTTACTACATTATATATATATATACTTGCAGTGTGTATATTGTACATATTGTTATGAAAGTGTCTGTTACTACATGATATATATATACTTGCAGTGTGTATAAAAAACATATTACATATTGTTATGAAGATGTCTGTTACTACATTATATATATACTTGCCGTGTGTGTATATTGTACATATTACATATTGTTACGAAGGTGTCTGTTACTACATTATATACATACTTGCAGTGTGTATATTGTACATACTACATATTGTTATGAAGGTGTCTGTTACTACATTACATATATACTTTCCGTGTGTATATTGTACATATTACATATTGTTATGAAAGTGTCTGTTACTAAATTATATATATACGTGTGTATATTGTACAGTGTGTATATTGTACATATAACATATTGTTATGAAGGTGTCTGTTACTACATTATATATATATATATATATATATATATATATATATATATATATATATATATATATATATACTTGCAGTGTGTATATTGTACATATTGTTATGAAAGTGTCTGTTACTACATTATATATATACTTGCAGTGTGTATATAAAACATATTACATATTGTTATGAAAGTGTCTGTTACTACATGATATATATACTTGCAGTGTGTATAAAAAACATTTTACATATTGTTTTGAAGATGTCTGTTACTACATTATATATATACTTGCAGTGTGTATATTGTACATATTACATATTGTTATGAAGGTGTCTGTTACTACATTATATATATACTTGCAGTGTGTTTATTGTACTTATTACATATTGTTATGAAGGTGTCTGCTACTACATTATATATATATATATATATATATACTTGCAGTGTGCATATTGTACATATTACATATTGTTATGAAGGTGTCTGTTACTACATTATATATATATATATATATATATATATATATATATATATATATATATATATATATATATATATATATATACATACATACATATATACTTGCAGTGTGTATATTGTACATATTACATATTATTATGAAGGTGTCTGTTACTACATTGTATAAATACTTGCAGTGTGTATATTGTACATAACACATATTGTTATGAAGGTGTCTGTTACTACATTATATATATGTTTGTGGTATGTATATTGCACATATTACATATTGTTATGAAGGTGTCTGTTACCGCATTATATATAAATTTGTGGTATGTACATTGCACATATTACATATTGTTATGAAGGTGTCTGTTACTACATTATATGTATACTTGTAGTGTGTATATTGTGTCATATTGTTATGAAAGTGTCTGTTACTACACTATATATACGTATACTTGCAGTGTGTATATTGTATATATTACATATTGTTATGAAGGTGTCTGTCACTACATTATATATATACTTGCAGTGTGTATATTGTACATATTACATATTGTTATGAAGGTGTCTGTTACCGCATTATATATATTTTTGTGGTATTTACATTGCACATATTACATATTGTTATGAAGGTGTCTGTTACTACATTATATGTATACTTGTAGTGTGTATATTGTGTCATATTGTTATGAAAGTGTCTGTTACTACACTATATATACGTATACTTGCAGTGTGTATATTGTATATATTACATATTTTTATGAAGGTGTCTGTCACTACATTATATATATACTTGCAGTGTGTATATTGTACATATTACATATTGTTATGAAGGTGTCTGTTACTACATTATATATATATATATATTTGTGGTATGTATAATGCACATATTACATATTGTTATGAAGGTGTCTGTTACTACATTATATATATACTTGCAGTGTGTATATCGTACATATTACATATTGTTATGAAGGTGTCTGTTACTACATTATATATATATACTTGCAGTGTGTATATTGTATATATTACATATTGTTATGAAGGTGTCTGTCACTACATTATATATATACTTGCAGTGTGTATATTGTACATATTACATATTGTTATGAAGGTGTCTGTTACTACATTATATATATATATATTTGTGGTATGTATAATGCACATATTACATATTGTTATGAAGGTGTCTGTTACTACATTATATATATACTTGCAGTGTGTATATCATACATATTACATATTGTTATGAAGGTGTCTGTTACTACATTATATATATATATATTTGTGGTATGTATAATGCACATATTACATATTGTTATGAAGGTGTCTGTTACTACATTATATATATACTTGCAGTGTGTATATCGTACATATTACATATTGTTATGAAGGTGTCTGTTACTACATTATATATATATACTTGCAGTGTGTATATTGTATATATTACATATTGTTATGAAGGTGTCTGTCACTACATTATATATATACTTGCAGTGTGTATATTGTACATATTACATATTGTTATGAAGGTGTCTGTTACTACATTATATATATATATATTTGTGGTATGTATAATGCACATATTACATATTGTTATGAAGGTGTCTGTTACTACATTATATATATACTTGCAGTGTGTATATCGTACATATTACATATTGTTATGAAGGTGTCTGTTACTACATTATATATATATATATATTTGTGGTATGTATAATGCACATATTACATATTGTTATGAAGGTGTCTGTTACTACATTATATATATACTTGCAGTGTGTATATCGTACATATTACATATTGTTATGAAGGTGTCTGTTACTACATTATATATATATACTTGCAGTGTGTATATTGTATATATTACATATTGTTATGAAGGTGTCTGTCACTACATTATATATATACTTGCAGTGTGTATATTGTACATATTACATATTGTTATGAAGGTGTCTGTTACTACATTATATATATATATATTTGTGGTATGTATAATGCACATATTACATATTGTTATGAAGGTGTCTGTCACTACATTATATATATACTTGCAGTGTGTATATTGTACATATTACATATTGTTATGAAGGTGTCTGTTACTACATTATATATATATATATTTGTGGTATGTATAATGCACATATTACATATTGTTATGAAGGTGTCTGTTACTACATTATATGTATACTTGCAGTGTGTATCTTGTGTCATATTGTTATGAAAGTGTCTGTTACTACACTACATATACGTATATTTGCAGTGTGTATATTGTACATATTACATATTGTTATGAAGGTGTCTGTTACTACATTATATATATACTTGCAGTGTGTATATCGTACATATTACATATTGTTATGAAGGTGTCTGTTACTACATTATATATATACTTGCAGTGTGTATATCGTACATATTACATATTGTTATGAAGGTGTCTGTTACTACATTATATATATATACTTGCAGTGTGTTTATTGCCTTATAGTCCGAAAAATACGGTAAACGCGGATGAAAGAGGATAAGAGCGAAGGGAAGGGGTGGGGGTGGGGGGGGTTGTGTTCACATGCAAACATACTGAAGATGAGAAATCAAGATGAATGCGCTCTAATTGTCTTCCGTCTGCTCATTTCTACCTCGTTATGGCTTCTGTGCAGATGTCCCGGTCCCAGAGAGGGGGTTGTGGGGAGGGTAGGGGAGGGGGGGGGGGTGAGCTAAAGCAAGGCGTGATGGACTAGGTTAGTACCTGCCAGCGAGGGGGGGTGGTGGAGCTTGGCACAAGGGTGCAGGGGAAGGACAGAAGCCTCTGAAGAGAGCCTGGGGCACCTTGCCCTCCCCAGGCTTGTGGATGACACTGTAAATTGGCTCAGCCCGGCTGTGGGGGCACAGGAATCACAGTGAGGGGTGGGGGACAAGGGGGGGCGGGAGAGGAGAGAGAGCACGCACACACCGACACAGAGATGCGACGTACAAGTACAAGTGACCACACGCACTCATGCAGCCACACTCCATAGAACCAACACCCCCCTCCCCCACCCCCACCCCCATATGAACACCACATCTGATCCAGAGCTTGGATAGGAGGTCAGAGGTCGAAAGAAGTCGCCGCACGCGGTCCAGCGTCTTGAAAAAAAATGGCTTGAGAATGTAGAAAATGGCTGCAGGTGTGTGTATTGTTGGCTGTTATAGGAGGGACTTACACCTTCTTCTCCACGCAATCTACAAACCCCACAAAGCAGTGAAGTTGTCACGTTGTGTAAATGGTCAATAAAAACAGAATAGAATGATTTGCAAATCCTTTTCAACTTATATTCAATTGAATAGACTGCAAAGACAAGATATTTAACGTTCACACTGGAAAACGTTACTATTTTTTGCAATTATTAGCGCATTTGGGATTTGATGCCTGCAGCATGTTGCAAAAAAAGCTGGCACCAGTGGGAAAAAAGACTGAGAAAGTTGAGGAATGCTCATCAGACACTTATTTGGAACGTCCCACGGGTGAACAGGCTCATTGGGAACAGGTGGGTGCCATGACTGGGTATGAAAGCAGCTTCCATGAAATGCTCAGTCGTTCACAAACAAGGACGGGGCGAGGGTCACCACTTTGTCGACAAAGGCGTGAGCAAATTGTTTAAGAGCAACATTTCTCAACCAGCTGTTGCAAGGAATTTAGGGATTTCACCATCTACGGTCCGTAATATCAACAAAAGGTTCAGAGAACCTGGAGAAATCACTGCACGTAACACTGAATGCCCGTGACCTTCATCAAAAAGCGACATCAGTGTGTAAAGGATATCACCACATGGGCTCAGGGACACTTCAGAAAACCACTGTCAGTCACTACAGTTGGTCGCTACATCTGTAAGTGCAAGTAAAAACTCTACTATGCAAAGCCAAAGTCATTTATCAACAACACCCAGAAACGCCGCCGGCTTCGCTCATCTAAGATGGACTGATGCAAAGTGGAAAAGTGTTCCGTGGTCTGACGAGTCCACATTTCTAATTGTTTTTGGAAACTGTGGACGTCGTGTCCTCCGGACCAAAGAGTAAAAGAACCATCCGGATTGTTCTAGGCGCAAAGTGTAAAAGCCAGCATCTGTGATGGTATGGGGGTGTATTAGTGCCCAAGGCATGGGTAACTTACACATCTGTGAAGGCACCATTAATGCTGAAAGGTACATACAGGTTTTGGAGCAACATAAGTTGCCATCCACGCCACGTTATAATGGACGCCCCTGCTTATTTCAACAAGACAATGCCAAGCCACGTGTTACAACAGCGTGGCTTCGTAGTAAAAGAGTGCGGGTACTAGACTCTCTCATTGAAAATCATGTACATCAAGCAAGAAGGGGAAATAATTCCACTTCAAAAATGTGTCTCCTTAGTTCCCAAACCTTTACTGAGTGTTGTTAAAAGGAAAGGCCATGTAACACAGTGGTAAAAATGCCCCTGTGACAACTTTTTTGCAATGTGTTGCTGCCATTAAATTAATGATTATTTGCAAAAACAAAATAAGTTTCTCAGTGTGAACATTAAGTATCTTGTCTTTGCAGTCTATTCAATTGAATATAAGTTGAAAAGGATTTGCAAATCATTGTATTCTCTTTTTATTGACCATTTACACAACGTGACAACTTCACTGCTTTTGGGTTTTGTAAGTGAGTGTCGGTGATGCGGGGGAGGGGAGGGGAAGGGGAAGGGGGACGAGGGGGGGCGGGTGGCGGCCTACCTGGTGAAGTCTTCCTCCCCCAGCATGTGGCGGGGCACCGGCGAGTACCTGGACGGGGTGACCTGGGGGGGCGGGTACGCCGGCTTGGGCTCCATGGCGCCCATGTAGTTGTGGCTGACGTGGTTGTCCACCATGGT